>NC_090647.1:397196867-397496867 GCF_040937935.1 Hyperolius riggenbachi | reverse complement strand
TACATTTTGTGTTGAGTGAACCCACCTCACTGCATATACCTAGCTGTTGTGTTCAGTGAACCCACCTCATCAGAGCACATACCTAGCTGTTGTGTTCAGTGAACCCACCTCACTGCATATACCTACCTTTTGTGTTCAGTGAACCCACCTCACTGCATATACCTAGCTGTTGTGTTCAGTGAACCCACCTCATCACAGCATATACCTAGCTGTTGTGTTCAGTGAACCCACCTCACTGCATATACCTACCTTTTGTGTTGAGTGAACCCACCTCACAGCATATACCTAGCTGTTGTGTTCAGTGAACCCACCTCATCACAGCATATACCTAACTGTTGTGTTCAGTGAACCCACCTCATCACAGCATATACCTAGCTGTTGTGTTGAGTGAACCCACCTCATCACAGCATATACCTAGCTGTTGTGTTCAGTGAACCCACCTCATCACAGCATATACCTAGCTGTTGTGTTCAGTGAACCCACCTCTCTGCATATACCTACCTTTTGTGTTGAGTGAACCGACCTCACTGCATATACCTAGCTGTTGTGTTCAGTGAACCCACCTCATCACAGCATATACCTAGCTGTTGTGTTCAGTGAACCCACAGCACTGCATATACCTACCTCTTGTGTTGAGTCAACCCTCCTCACTGCATATACCTAGCTGTTGTGTTCAGTGAACCCACCTCATCACCGCATATACCTAGCTGTTGTGTTCAGTGAACCCACCTCGTCACAGCATATACCTAGCTGTTGTGTTCAGTGAACGCACCTCAATGCATATACCTAGCTGTTGTGTTCAGTGAACCCACCTCATCACAGCATATACCTAGCTGTTGTATTGAGTGAGCTCGCCTCACAGCTTATACCTAGCTGTTGTGTTGAGTTAACCCACCTCACTGCATATACCTACTTTTTGTGTTGAGTGAACCCTCCTCACTGCATATACCTAGCTGTTGTGTTCAGTGAACCCACCTCACTGCATATACCTACCCTTTGTGTTAAGTGAAGCCACCTAACTGCATATACCTACCTTTTGTGTTGCGTGAACCCACCTCACTGCACATACCTACCTTTTGAATTGAGTGAACCCACCTCACTGCATATACCAAGCTGTTTTGTTCAGTGAACCCACCTCATCACAGCCTATGCCTAGCTGTTGTGTTCAGTGAACCCACCTCACTGCATATACCTACCTGTTGTGTTGAGTGAACCCACCTCACTGCATATACCTACCTTTTGTGTTGAGTGAACCCACCTCACTGCATATACCTACCTTTTGTGTTCAGTGAACCCACCTCACTGCATATACCTAGCTGTTGTGTTCAGTGAACCCACCTCACTCCATATACCTACCTTTTGTGTTGAGTGAACCCACCTCACTGCATATACTTACATTTTGTGTTGAGTGAACCCACCTCACTGCATATACCTAGCTGTTGTGTTCAGTGAACCCAACTCATCAGAGCACATACCTACCTTTTGTGTTCAGTGAACCCACCTCACTGCATATACCTAGCTGTTGTGTTCAGTGAACCCACCTCACTGCATATACCTAACTTTTGTGTTGAGTGAACCCACCTCACAGCATATACCTAGCTGTTGTGTTTAGTGAACCCACCTCATCACAGCATATACCTAACTGTTGTGTTCAGTGAACCCACCTCATCACAGCATATACCTTGCTGTTGTGTTGAGTAAACCCACCTCATCACAGCATATACCTAGCTGTTGTGTTCAGTGAACCCACCTCATCACAGCATATACCTAGCTGTTGTGTTAAGTGAACCCACCTCTCTGCATATACCTACCTTTTGTGTTGAGTGAACCGACCTCAATGCATATACCTAGCTGTTGTGTTCAGTGAACCCACCTCATCACCTCATATACCTAGCTGTTGTGTTCAGTGAACCCACCTCATCACAGCATATACCTAGCTGTTGTGTTCAGTGAACGCACCTCAATGCATATACCTAGCTGTTGTGTTCAGTGAACCCACCTCATCACAGCATATACCTAGCTGTTGTGTTGAGTGAACCCACCTCACTGCATATACCTACTTTTTGTGTTGAGTGAACCCTCCTCACTGCATATACCTAGCTGTTGTGTTCAGTGAACCAACCTCACTGCATATACCTACCCTTTGTGTTAAGTGAACCCACCTCACTGCATATACCTACCTTTTGAATTGAGTGAACCCACTTCACTGCATATACCAAGCTGTTTTGTTCAGTGAACCCACCTCATCACAGCCTATGCCTAGCTGTTGTGTTCAGTGAACCCACCTCACTGCATATACCTAGCTGTTGTGTTCAGTGAACCCACCTCATCACAGCATATACCTTGCTGTTGTGTTGAGTAAACCCACCTCATCACAGCATATACCTAGCTGTTGTGTTCAGTGAACCCACCTCATCACAGCATATACCTAACTGTTGTGTTCAGTGAACCCACCTCATCACAGCATATACCTTGCTGTTGTGTTGAGTAAACCCACCTCATCACAGCATATACCTAGCTGTTGTGTTCAGTGAACCCACCTCATCACAGCATATACCTAGCTGTTGTGTTCAGTGAACCCACAGCACTGCATATACCTACCTCTTATATTGAGTCAACCCTCCTCACTGCATATACCTAGCTGTTGTGTTCAGTGAACCCACCTCATCACCTCATATACCTAGCTGTTGTGTTCAGTGAACCCACCTCATCACAGCATATACCTAGCTGTTGTGTTCAGTGAACGCACCTCAATGCATATACCTAGCTGTTGTGTTCAGTGAACCCACCTCACTGCATATACTTACCTTTTGTGTTGAGTGAACACATCTCACAGTATATACCTAGCTGATGTGTTCAGTGAACCCACCTCACAGCATATACCTACCTTTTGTGTTGAGTGAACCCACCTCACTGCATATACCTACCTTTTGTGTTGAGTGAACCCACTTCACTGCATATACCTACCTTTTGAATTTAGTGAACCCACCTCACTGCATATACCTAGCTGTTGTGTTCAGTGAACCCACCTCATTACAGCATATACCTAGCTGTTGTGTTCAGTGAACCCACCTCATCAGAGCATATACCTAGCTGTTGCGTTCAGTGAACGCACCTACCTGCATATAACTACCTTTAGTGTTCAGTGAACCCACCTCACTGCATATACCTATCCTTTGTGTTGAATGAACCCACCTCATTGCATATACCTAGCTGTTGTGTTCAGTGAACCCACCTCAACACCGCATATACCCAGTTTTTGTGTTCAGTGAACCCACCTCACAGTATATACCAAGCTGTTGTGTTCAGTGAACCCACCTCACTGCATATACCTAGCTGTTGTGTTGAGTGAACCCACCTCATCACAGCATATACCTAGCTGTTGTGTTCAGTGAACCCACCTCAATGCATATACCTAGCTGTTGTGTTCAGTGAACCCACCTCATCACAGCATATACCTAGCTGTTGTGTTGATTGAGCTCGCCTCACAGCTTATACCTAGCTGTTGTGTTCAGTGAACCCACCTCAATGCATATACCTACCCTTTGTGTTAAGTGAAGCCACCTCACTGCATATACCTACCTTTTATGTTGCGTGAACCCACCTCACTGCATATACCAAGCTGTTTTGTTCAGTGAACCCACCTCATCACAGCATATACCTAGCTGTTGTGTTCAGTGAACCCACCTCACTGCATATACCTACCTGTTGTGTTGAGTGAACCCACCTCACTGCATATACCTACCTTTTGTGTTGAGTGAACCCACCTCACTGCAAATACCTAGCTGTTGTGTTCAGTGAACCCACCTCATCAGAGCACATACCTAGCTGTTGTGTTCAGTGAACCCACCTCACTGCATATACCTTCCTTTTGTGTTCAGTGAACCCACCTCACTGCATATACCTAGCTGTTGTGTTCAGTGAACCCACCTCATCACAGCATATACCTAGCTTTTGTGTTCAGTGAACCCACCTCACTGCATATACCTACCTTTTGTGTTGAGTGAACCCACCTCACAGCATATACCTAGCTGTTGTGTTCAGTGAACCCACCTCATCACAGCATATACCTAACTGTTGTGTTCAGTGAACCCACCTCATCACAGCATATACCTAGCTGTTGTGTTGAGTGAACCCACCTCATCACAGCATATACCTACCTGTTGTGTTCAGTGAACCCACCTCATCACAGCATATACCTACCTGTTGTGTTCAGTGAACCCACCTCTCTGCATATACCTACCTTTTGTGTTGAGTGAACCGACCTCACTGCATATACCTAGCTGTTGTGTTCAGTGAACCCACCTCATCACAGCATATACCTAGCTGTTGTGTTCAGTGAACCCACAGCACTGCATATACCTACCTCTTGTGTTGAGTCAACCCTCCTCACTGCATATACCTAGCTGTTGTGTTCAGTGAACCCATCTCATCACCGCATATACCTAGCTGTTGTGTTCAGTGAACCCACCTCGTCACAGCATATACCTAGCTGTTGTGTTCAGTGAACGCACCTCAATGCATATACCTAGCTGTTGTGTTCAGTGAACCCACCTCATCACAGCATATACCTAGCTGTTGTGTTCAGTGAACCCACCTCGTCACAGCATATACCTAGCTGTTGTGTTCAGTGAACGCACCTCAATGCATATACCTAGCTGTTGTGTTCAGTGAACCCACCTCATCACAGCATATACCTAGCTGTTGTATTGAGTGAGCTCGCCTCACAGCTTATACCTAGCTGTTGTGTTGAGTTAACCCACCTCACTGCATATACCTACTTTTTGTGTTGAGTGAACCCTCCTCACTGCATATACCTAGCTGTTGTGTTCAGTGAACCCACCTCATCACTGCATATACCTAGCTGTTGTGTTCAGTTAACCCACCTCGTCACAGCATATACCTAGCTGTTGTGTTCAGTGAACGCACCTCAATGCATATACCTAGCTGTTGTGTTCAGTGAACCCACCTCATCACAGCATATACCTAGCTGTTGTATTGAGTGAGCTCGCCTCACAGCTTATACCTAGCTGTTGTGTTGAGTTAACCCACCTCACTGCATATACCTACTTTTTGTGTTGAGTGAACCCTCCTCACTGCATATACCTAGCTGTTGTGTTCAGTGAACCCACCTCACTGCATATACCTACCCTTTGTGTTAAGTGAAGCCACCTAACTGCATATACCTACCTTTTGTGTTGCGTGAACCCACCTCACTGCACATACCTACCTTTTGAATTGAGTGAACCCACCTCACTGCATATACCAAGCTGTTTTTTTCAGTGAACCCACCTCATCACAGCCTATGCCTAGCTGTTGTGTTCAGTGAACCCACCTCACTGCATATACCTACCTGTTGTGTTGAGTGAACCCACCTCACTGCATATACCTACCTTTTGTGTTCAGTGAACCCACCTCACTGCATATACCTAGCTGTTGTGTTCAGTGAACCCACCTCACTCCATATACCTACCTTTTGTGTTGAGTGAACCCACCTCACTGCATATACTTACATTTTGTGTTGAGTGAACCCACCTCACTGCATATACCTAGCTGTTGTGTTCAGTGAACCCAACTCATCAGAGCACATACCTACCTTTTGTGTTCAGTGAACCCACCTCACTGCATATACCTAGCTGTTGTGTTCAGTGAACCCACCTCACTGCATATACCTAACTTTTGTGTTGAGTGAACCCACCTCACAGCATATACCTAGCTGTTGTGTTTAGTGAACCCACCTCATCACAGCATATACCTAACTGTTGTGTTCAGTGAACCCACCTCATCACAGCATATACCTTGCTGTTGTGTTGAGTAAACCCACCTCATCACAGCATATACCTAGCTGTTGTGTTCAGTGAACCCACCTCATCACAGCATATACCTAGCTGTTGTGTTCAGTGAACCCACCTCTCTGCATATACCTACCTTTTGTGTTGAGTGAACCGACCTCACTGCATATACCTAGCTGTTGTGTTCAGTGAACCCACCTCATCACCGCATATACCTAGCTGTTGTGTTCAGTGAACCCACCTCGTCACAGCATATACCTAGCTGTTGTGTTCAGTGAACGCACCTCAATGCATATACCTAGCTGTTGTGTTCAGTGAACCCACCTCATCACAGCATATACCTAGCTGTTGTATTGAGTGAGCTCGCCTCACAGCTTATACCTAGCTGTTGTGTTGAGTTAACCCACCTCACTGCATATACCTACTTTTTGTGTTGAGTGAACCCTCCTCACTGCATATACCTAGCTGTTGTGTTCAGTGAACCCACCTCACTGCATATACCTACCCTTTGTGTTAAGTGAAGCCACCTAACTGCATATACCTACCTTTTGTGTTGCGTGAACCCACCTCACTGCACATACCTACCTTTTGAATTGAGTGAACCCACCTCACTGCATATACCAAGCTGTTTTGTTCAGTGAACCCACCTCATCACAGCCTATGCCTAGCTGTTGTGTTCAGTGAACCCACCTCACTGCATATACCTACCTGTTGTGTTGAGTGAACCCACCTCACTGCATATTCCTACCTTTTGTGTTCAGTGATCCCACCTCACTGCATATACCTAGCTGTTGTGTTCAGTGAACCCACCTCACTCCATATACCTACCTTTTGTGTTGAGTGAACCCACCTCACTGCATATACTTACATTTTGTGTTGAGTGAACCCACCTCACTGCATATACCTAGCTGTTGTGTTCAGTGAACCCAACTCATCAGAGCACATACCTACCTTTTGTGTTCAGTGAACCCACCTCACTGCATATACCTAGCTGTTGTGTTCAGTGAACCCACCTCACTGCATATACCTAACTTTTGTGTTGAGTGAACCCACCTCACAGCATATACCTAGCTGTTGTGTTTAGTGAACCCACCTCATCACAGCATATACCTAACTGTTGTGTTCAGTGAACCCACCTCATCACAGCATATACCTTGCTGTTGTGTTGAGTAAACCCACCTCATCACAGCATATACCTAGCTGTTGTGTTCAGTGAACCAACCTCATCACAGCATATACCTAGCTGTTGTGTTCAGTGAACCCACCTCTCTGCATATACCTACCTTTTGTGTTGAGTGAACCGACCTCACTGCATATACCTAGCTGTTGTGTTCAGTGAACCCACCTCATCACAGCATATACCTAGCTGTTGTGTTCAGTGAACCCACAGCACTGCATATACCTACCTCTTATATTGAGTCAACCCTCCTCACTGCATATACCTAGCTGTTGTGTTCAGTGAACCCACCTCATCACCTCATATACCTAGCTGTTGTGTTCAGTGAACCCACTTCATCACAGCATATACCTAGCTGTTGTGTTCAGTGAACGCACCTCAATGCATATACCTAGCTGTTGTGTTCAGTGAACCCACCTCATCACAGCATATACCTAGCTGTTGTGTTGAGTGAACCCACCTCACTGCATATACCTACTTTTTGTGTTGAGTGAACCCTCCTCACTGCATATACCTAGCTGTTGTGTTCAGTGAACCAACCTCACTGCATATACCTACCCTTTGTGTTAAGTGAAGCCACCTCACTGCATGTACCTACCTTTTGTGTTGCGTGAACCCACCTCACTGCATATACCTACCTTTTGAATTGAGTGAACCCACTTCACTGCATATACCAAGCTGTTTTGTTCAGTGAACCCACCTCATCACAGCCTATGCCTAGCTGTTGTGTTCAGTGAACCCACCTCACTGCATATACCTACCTGTTGTGTTGAGTGAACCCACCTCACTGCATATACCTACCTTTTGTGTTCAGTGAACCCACCTCACTGCATATACCTAGCTGTTGTGTTCAGTGAACCCACCTCATCAGAGCACATACCTAGCTGTTGTGTTCAGTGAACCCACCTCACTGCCTATACCTACCTTTTGTGTTGAGTTAACCCACCTCACTGCATATACCTAGCTGTTATGTTCAGTGAACCCATCTCATCACAGCATATACCTAGTTGTTGTGTTCAGTGAACCCACCTCACTGCATATACTTACCTTTTGTGTTGAGTGAACACATCTCACAGTATATACCTAGCTGATGTGTTCAGTGAACCCACCTCACTGCATATACCTACCTTTTGTGTTGAGTGAACCCACCTCACTGCATATACCTACCTTTTGTGTTGAGTGAACCCACTTCACTGCATATACCTACCTTTTGAATTGAGTGAACCCACCTCACTGCATATACCTAGCTGTTGTGTTCAGTGAACCCACCTCATTACAGCATATACCTAGCTGTTGTGTTCAGTGAACCCACCTCATCAGAGCATATACCTAGCTGTTGCGTTCAGTGAACGCACCTCACTGCATATAACTACCTTTAGTGTTCAGTGAACCCACCTCACTGCATATACCTATCCTTTGTGTTGAATGAACCCACCTCATTGCATATACCTAGCTGTTGTGTTCAGTGAACCCACCTCAACACCGCATATACCCAGTTTTTGTGTTCAGTGAACCCACCTCACAGTATATACCTAGCTGTTGTGTTCAGTGAACCCACCTCACTGCATATACCTAGCTGTTGTGTTGAGTGAACCCACCTCATCACAGCATATACCTAGCTGTTGTGTTTAGTGAACCCACCTCAATGCATATACCTAGCTGTTGTGTTCAGTGAACCCACCTCATCACAGCATATACCTAGCTGTTGTGTTGATTGAGCTCGCCTCACAGCTTATACCTAGCTGTTGTGTTCAGTGAACCCACCTCAATGCATATACCTACCCTTTGTGTTAAGTGAAGCCACCTCACTGCATATACCTACCTTTTGTGTTGCGTGAACCCACCTCACTGCATATACCAAGCTGTTTTGTTCAGTGAACCCACCTCATCACAGCATATACCTAGCTGTTGTGTTCAGTGAACCCACCTCACTGCATATACCTACCTGTTGTGTTGAGTGAACCCACCTCACTGCATATACCTACCTTTTGTGTTGAGTGAACCCACCTCACTGCATATACTTACATTTTGTGTTGAGTGAACCCACCTCACTGCATATACCTAGCTGTTGTGTTCAGTGAACCCACCTCATCAGAGCACATACCTAGCTGTTGTGTTCAGTGAACCCACCTCACTGCATATACCTACCTTTTGTGTTCAGTGAACCCACCTCACTGCATATACCTAGCTGTTGTGTTCAGTGAACCCACCTCATCACAGCATATACCTAGCTGTTGTGTTCAGTGAACCCACCTCACTGCATATACCTACCTTTTGTGTTGAGTGAACCCACCTCACAGCATATACCTAGCTGTTGTGTTCAGTGAACCCACCTCACAGCATATACCTAACAGTTGTGTTCAGTGAACCCACCTCATCACAGCAAATACCTAGCTGTTGTGTTCAGTGAACCCACCTCATCACAGCATATACCTAGCTGTTGTGTTCAGTGAACCCACCTCATCACAGCATATACCTAGCTGTTGTGTTCAGTGAACCCACCTCTCTGCATATACCTACCTTTTGTGTTGAGTGAACCGACCTCACTGCATATACCTAGCTGTTGTGTTCAGTGAACCCACCTCATCACAGCATATACCTAGCTGTTGTGTTCAGTGAACCCACAGCACTGCATATACCTACCTCTTGTGTTGAGTCAACCCTCCTCACTGCATATACCTAGCTGTTGTGTTCAGTGAACCCACCTCATCACCGCATATACCTAGCTGTTGTGTTCAGTGAACCCACCTCGTCACAGCATATACCTAGCTGTTGTGTTCAGTGAACGCACCTCAATGCATATACCTAGCTGTTGTGTTCAGTGAACCCACCTCATCACAGCATATACCTAGCTGTTGTGTTGAGTGAGCTCGCCTCACAGCTTATACCTAGCTGTTGTGTTGAGTTAACCCACCTCACTGCATATACCTACTTTTTGTGTTGAGTGAACCCTCCTTACTGCATATACCTAGCTGTTGTGTTCAGTGAACCCTCCTCACTGCATATACCTACCCTTTGTGTTAAGTGAAGCCACCTCACTGCATATACCTACCTTTTGTGTTGCGTGAACCCACCTCACTGCACATACCTACCTTTTGAATTGAGTGAACCCACCTCACTGCATATACCAAGCTGTTTTGTTCAGTGAACCCACCTCATCACAGCCTATGCCTAGCTGTTGTGTTCAGTGAACCCACCTCACTGCATATACCTACCTGTTGTGTTGAGTGAACCCACCTCACTGCATATACCTACCTTTTGTGTTGAGTGAACCCACCTCACTGCATATACCTACCTTTTGTGTTCAGTGAACCCACCTCACTGCATATACCTAGCTGTTGTGTTCAGTGAACCCACCTCACTCCATATACCTACCTTTTGTGTTGAGTGAACCCACCTCACTGCATATACTTACATTTTGTGTTGAGTGAACCCACCTCACTGCATATACCTAGCTGTTGTGTTCAGTGAACCCAACTCATCAGAGCACATACCTACCTTTTGTGTTCAGTGAACCCACCTCACTGCATATACCTACCTTTTGTGTTCAGTGAACCCACCTCACTGCATATACCTAGCTGTTGTGTTCAGTGAACCCACCTCACTGCATATACCTAACTTTTGTGCTGAGTGAACCCACCTCACAGCATATACCTAGCTGTTGTGTTTAGTGAACCCACCTCATCACAGCATATACCTAACTGTTGTGTTCAGTGAACCCACCTCATCACAGCATATACCTAGCTGTTGTGTTCAGTGAACCCACCTCATCACAGCATATACCTAGCTGTTGTGTTCAGTGAACCCACCTCTCTGCATATACCTACCTTTTGTGTTGAGTGAACCGACCTCACTGCATATACCTAGCTGTTGTGTTCAGTGAACCCACCTCATCACAGCATATACCTAGCTGTTGTGTTCAGTGAACCCACAGCACTGCAAATACCTACCTCTTATATTGAGTCAACCCTCCTCACTGCATATACCTAGCTGTTGTGTTCAGTGAACCCACCTCATCACCTCATATACCTAGCTGTTGTGTTCAGTGAACCCACCTCATCACAGCATATACCTAGCTGTTGTGTTCAGTGAACGCACCTCAATGCATATACCTAGCTGTTGTGTTCAGTGAACCCACCTCATCACAGCATATACCTAGCTGTTGTGTTGAGTGAGCTCGCCTCACAGCTTATACCTAGCTGTTGTGTTGAGTGAACCCACCTCACTGCATATACCTACTTTTTGTGTTGAGTGAACCCTCCTCACTGCATATACCTAGCTGTTGTGTTCAGTGAACCAACCTCACTGCATATACCTACCCTTTGTGTTAAGTGAAGCCACCTCACTGCATATACCTACCTTTTGTGTTGTGTGAACCCACCTCACTGCATATACCTACCTTTTGAATTGAGTGAACCCACTTCACTGCATATACCAAGCTGTTTTGTTCAGTGAACCCACCTCATCACAGCCTATGCCTAGCTGTTGTGTTCAGTGAACCCACCTCACTGCATATACCTACCTGTTGTGTTGAGTGAACCCACCTCACTGCATATACCTACCTTTTGTGTTCAGTGAACCCACCTCACTGCATATACCTAGCTGTTGTGTTCAGTGAACCCACCTCATCAGAGCACATACCTAGCTGTTGTGTTCAGTGAACCCACCTCACTGCCTATACCTACCTTTTGTGTTGAGTTAACCCACCTCACTGCATATACCTAGCTGTTATGTTCAGTGAACCCATCTCATCACAGCATATACCTAGCTGTTGTGTTCAGTGAACCCACCTCACTGCATATACTTACCTTTTGTGTTGAGTGAACACATCTCACAGTATATACCTAGCTGATGTGTTCAGTGAACCCACCTCACTGCATATACCTACCTTTTGTGTTGAGTGAACCCACCTCACAGCATATACCTAGCTGTCGTGTTCAGTGAACCCACCTCATCACAGCATATACCTAGCTGTTGTGTTCAGTGAACCCACCTCACTGCATATACCTACCTTTTGTGTTGAGTGAACCCACCTCACTGCATATACCTACCTTTTGTGTTGAGTGAACCCACTTCACTGCATATACCTACCTTTTGAATTGAGTGAACCCACCTCACTGCATATACCTAGCTGTTGTGTTCAGTGAACCCACCTCATTACAGCATATACCTAGCTGTTGTGTTCAGTGAACCCACCTCATCACAGCATATACATAGCTGTTGCGTTCAGTGAACGCACCTCACTGCATATAACTACCTTTAGTGTTCAGTGAACCCACCTCACTGCATATACCTATCCTTTGTGTTGAATGAACCCACCTCATTGCATATACCTAGCTGTTGTGTTCAGTGAACCCACCTCAACACCGCATATACCCAGTTTTTGTGTTCAGTGAACCCACCTCACAGTATATACCTAGCTGTTGTGTTCAGTGAACCCACCTCACTACATATACCTAGCTGTTGTGTTGAGTGAACCCACCTCATCACAGCATATACCTAGCTGTTGTGTTCAGTGAACCCACCTCAATGCATATACCTAGCTGTTGTGTTCAGTGAACCCACCTCATCACAGCATATACCTAGCTGTTGTGTTGATTGAGCTCGCCTCACAGCTTATACCTAGCTGTTGTGTTCAGTGAACCCACCTCAATGCATATACCTACCCTTTGTGTTAAGTGAAGCCACCTCACTGCATATACCTACCTTTTGTGTTGCGTGAACCCACCTCACTGCATATACCAAGCTGTTTTGTTCAGTGAACCCACCTCATCACAGCATATACCTAGCTGTTGTGTTCAGTGAACCCACCTCACTGCATATACCTACCTGTTGTGTTGAGTGAACCCACCTCACTGCATATACCAAGCTGTTTTGTTCAGTGAACCCACCTCATCACAGCATATACCTAGCTGTTGTGTTCAGTGAACCCACCTCACTGCATATACCTACCTGTTGTGTTGAGTGAACCCACCTCACTGCATATACCTACCTTTTGTGTTGAGTGAACCCACCTCACTGCATATACTTACATTTTGTGTTGAGTGATCCCACCTCACTGCATATACCTAGCTGTTGTGTTCAGTGAACCCACCTCATCAGAGCACATACCTAGCTGTTGTGTTCAGTGAACCCACCTCACTGCATATACCTACCTTTTGTGTTCGGTGAACCCACCTCACTGCATATACCTAGCTGTTGTGTTCAGTGAACCCACCTCATCACAGCATATACCTAGCTGTTGTGTTCAGTGAACCCACCTCACTGCATATACCTACCTTTTGTGTTGAGTGAACCCACCTCACAGCATATACCTAGCTGTTGTGTTCAGTGAACCCACCTCATCACAGCATATACCTAACTGTTGTGTTCAGTGAACCCACCTCATCACAGCATATACCTAGCTGTTGTGTTGAGTGAACCCACCTCATCACAGCATATACCTAGCTGTTGTGTTCAGTGAACCCACCTCATCACAGCATATACCTAGCTGTTGTGTTCAGTGAACCCACCTCTCTGCATATACCTACCTTTTGTGTTGAGTGAACCGACCTCACTGCATATACCTAGCTGTTGTGTTCAGTGAACCCACCTCATCACAGCATATACCTAGCTGTTGTGTTCAGTGAACCCACAGCACTGCATATACCTACCTCTTGTGTTGAGTCAACCCTCCTCACTGCATATACCTAGCTGTTGTGTTCAGTGAACCCACCTCATCACCGCATATACCTAGCTGTTGTGTTCAGTGAACCCACCTCGTCACAGCATATACCTAGCTGTTGTGTTCAGTGAACGCACCTCAATGCATATACCTAGCTGTTGTGTTCAGTGAACCCACCTCATCACAGCATATACCTAGCTGTTGTATTGAGTGAGCTCGCCTCACAGCTTATACCTAGCTGTTGTGTTGAGTTAACCCACCTCACTGCATATACCTACTTTTTGTGTTGAGTGAACCCTCCTCACTGCATATACCTAGCTGTTGTGTTCAGTGAACCCACCTCACTGCATATACCTACCCTTTGTGTTAAGTGAAGCCACCTAACTGCATATACCTACCTTTTGTGTTGCGTGAACCCACCTCACTGCACATACCTACCTTTTGAATTGAGTGAACCCACCTCACTGCATATACCAAGCTGTTTTGTTCAGTGAACCCACCTCATCACAGCCTATGCCTAGCTGTTGTGTTCAGTGAACCCACCTCACTGCATATACCTACCTGTTGTGTTGAGTGAACCCACCTCACTGCATATACCTACCTTTTGTGTTGAGTGAACCCACCTCACTGCATATACCTACCTTTTGTTTTCAGTGAACCCACCTCACTGCATATACCTAGCTGTTGTGTTCAGTGAACCCACCTCATCAGAGCACATACCTAGCTGTTGTGTTCAGTGAACCCACCTCACTGCCTATACCTACCTTTTGTGTTGAGTTAACCCACCTCACTGCATATACCTAGCTGTTATGTTCAGTGAACCCATCTCATCACAGCATATACCTAGCTGTTGTGTTCAGTGAACCCACCTCACTGCATATACTTACCTTTTGTGTTGAGTGAACACATCTCACAGTATATACCTAGCTGATGTGTTCAGTGAACCCACCTCACTGCATATACCTACCTTTTGTGTTGAGTGAACGCATCTCACTGCATATAGTTAGCTGTTGTGTTCGGTGAACCCACCTCATCACAGCATATACCTAGCTGTTGTGTTCAGTGAACCCACCTCACTGCATATACCTACCTTTTGTGTTGAGTGAACCCACCTCACAGCATATACCTAGCTGTCGTGTTCAGTGAACCCACCTCGTCACAGCATATTCCTAGCTGTTGTGTTCAGTGAACGCACCTCACTGCATATACCAAGCTGTTTTGTTCAGTGAATCCACCTCATCACAGCCTATGCCTAGCTGTTGTGTTCAGTGAACCCACCTCACTGCATATACCTACTTTTTGTGTTGAGTGAACCCTCCTCACTGCATATACCTAGCTGTTGTGTTCAGTGAACCCACCTCATCACAGCATATACCTAGCTGTTGTGTTCAGTGAACCCACCTCACTGCATATACCTACCTTTTGTGTTGAGTGAACCCACCTCACAGCATATACATAGCTGTTGTGTTCAGTGAACCCACCTCATCACAGCATATACCTAACTGTTGTGTTCAGTGAACCCACCTCATCACAGCATATACCTAGCTGTTGTGTTGAGTGAACCCACCTCATCACAGCATATACCTAGCTATTGTGTTCAGTGAACCCACCTCATCACAGCATATACCTAGCTGTTGTGTTCAGTGAACCCACCTCTCTGCATATACCTACCTTTTGTGTTGAGTGAACCGACCTCACTGCATATACCTAGCTGTTGTGTTCAGTGAACCCACAGCACTGCATATACCTACCTCTTGTGTTGAGTCAACCCTCCTCACTGCATATACCTAGCTGTTGTGTTCAGTGAACCCACCTCATCACCGCATATACCTAGCTGTTGTGTTCAGTGAACCCACCTCGTCACAGCATATACCTAGCTGTTGTGTTGAGTGAGCTCGCCTCACAGCTTATACCTAGCTGTTGTGTTGAGTGAACCCACCTCACTGCATATACCTACTTTTTGTGTTGAGTGAACCCTCCTCACTGCATATACCTAGCTGTTGTGTTTAGTGAACCCACCTCACTGCATATACCTACCCTTTGTGTTCAGTGAAGCCACCTCACTGCATATACCTACCTTTTGTGTTGCGTGAACCCACCTCACTGCATATACCTACCTTTTGAATTGAGTGAACCCACCTCACTGCATATACCAAGCTGTTTTGTTCAGTGAACCCACCTCATCACAGCCTATGCCTAGCTGTTGTGTTCAGTGAACCCACCTCACTGCATATACCTACCTGTTGTGTTGAGTGAACCCACCTCACTGCATATACCTACCTTTTGTGTTGAGTGAACCCACCTCACTGCATATACCTACCTTTTGTTTTCAGTGAACCCACCTCACTGCATATACCTAGCTGTTGTGTTCAGTAAACCCACCTCATCAGAGCACATACCTAGCTGTTGTGTTCAGTGAACCCACCTCACTGCCTATACCTACCTTTTGTGTTGAGTTAACCCACCTCACTGCATATACCTAGCTGTTATGTTCAGTGAACCCATCTCATCACAGCATATACCTAGCTGTTGTGTTCAGTGAACCCACCTCACTGCATATACTTACCTTTTGTGTTGAGTGAACACATCTCACAGTATATACCTAGCTGATGTGTTCAGTGAACCCTTCTCACTGCATATACCTACCTTTTGTGTTGAGTGAACGCATCTCACTGCATATAGTTAGCTGTTGTGTTTGGTGAACCCACCTCATCACAGCATATACCTAGCTGTTGTGTTCAGTGAACCCACCTCACTGCATATACCTACCTTTTGTGTTGAGTGAACCCACCTCACAGCATATACCTAGCTGTCGTGTTCAGTGATCCCACCTTATCACAGCATATACCTAGCTGTTGTGTTCAGTGAACCCACCTCACTCCATATACCTACCTTTTGTGTTGAGTGGACCCACCTCACTGCATATACCTAGCTGTCGTGTTCAGTGAACCCACCTCATCACAGCATATACCTAGCTGTTGTGTTCAGTGAACCCACCTCATCACAGCATATACCTAGCTGTTGTGTTCAGTGAACCCACCTCAGCACAGCATATACCTAGCTGTTGTGTTCAGTGAGCCCACCTCATAGCTTATACCAAGCTGTTGTGTTCAGTGAACCCACCTCACTGCATATACCTACCTTTTGTGTTGAGTGAACCCACCTCACTGCATATACCTACCTTTTGTGTTGAGTGAACCCACTTCACTGCATATACCTACCTTTTGAATTGAGTGAACCCACCTCACTGCATATACCTAGCTGTTGTGTTCAGTGAACCCACCTCATTACAGCATATACCTAGCTGTTGTGTTCAGTGAACCCACCTCATCACAGCATATACCTAGCTGTTTAGTTCAGTGAACGCACCTCACTGCATATAACTACCTTTAGTGTTCAGTGAACCCACCTCACTGCATATACCTATCCTTTGTGTTGAATGAACCCACCTCATTGCATATACCTAGCTGTTGTGTTCAGTGAACCCACCTCAACACCGCATATACCTAGTTTTTGTGTTCAGTGAACCCACCTCACAGTATATACCTAGCTGTTGTGTTCAGTGAACCCACCTCACTGCATATACCTAGCTGTTGTGTTGAGTGAACCCACCTCATCACAGCATATACCTAGCTGTTGTGTTCAGTGAACCCACCTCAATGCATATACCTAGCTGTTGTGTTCAGTGAACCCACCTCATCACAGCATATACCTAGCTGTTGTGTTGATTGAGCTCACCTCACAGCTTATACCTAGCTGTTGTGTTCAGTGAACCCACCTCAATGCATATACCTACCCTTTGTGTTAAGTGAAGCCACCTCACTGCATATAACTACCTTTTGTGTTGCGTGAACCCACCTCACTGCATATACCAAGCTGTTTTGTTCAGTGAACCCACCTCATCACAGCATATACCTAGCTGTTGTGTTCAGTGAACCCACCTCACTGCATATACCTACCTGTTGTGTTGAGTGAACCCACCTCACTGCATATACCTACCTTTTGTGTTGAGTGAACCCACCTCACTGCATATACTTACATTTTGTGTTGAGTGAACCCACCTCACTGCATATACCTAGCTGTTGTGTTCAGTGAACCCACCTCATCAGAGCACATACCTAGCTGTTGTGTTCAGTGAACCCACCTCACTGCATATACCTACCTTTTGTGTTCAGTGAACCCACCTCACTGCATATACCTAGCTGTTGTGTTCAGTGAACCCACCTCATCACAGCATATACCTAGCTGTTGTGTTCAGTGAACCCACCTCACTGCATATACCTACCTTTTGTGTTGAATGAACCCACCTCACAGCATATACATAGCTGTTGTGTTCAGTGAACCCACCTCATCACAGCATATACCTAACTGTTGTGTTCAGTGAACCCACCTCATCACAGCATATACCTAGCTGTTGTGTTGAGTGAACCCACCTCATCACAGCATATACCTAGCTATTGTGTTCAGTGAACCCACCTCATCACAGCATATACCTAGCTGTTGTGTTCAGTGAACCCACCTCTCTGCATATACCTACCTTTTGTGTTGAGTGAACCGACCTCACTGCATATACCTAGCTGTTGTGTTCAGTGAACCCACCTCATCACCGCATATACCTAGCTGTTGTGTTCAGTGAACCCACCTCGTCACAGCATATACCTAGCTGTTGTGTTGAGTGAGCTCGCCTCACAGCTTATACCTAGCTGTTGTGTTGAGTGAACCCACCTCACTGCATATACCTACTTTTTGTGTTGAGTGAACCCTCCTCACTGCATATACCTAGCTGTTGTGTTTAGTGAACCCACCTCACTGCATATACCTACCCTTTGTGTTCAGTGAAGCCACCTCACTGTATATACCTACCTTTTGTGTTGCGTGAACCCACCTCACTGCATATACCTACCTTTTGAATTGAGTGAACCCACCTCACTGCATATACCAAGCTGTTTTGTTCAGTGAACCCACCTCATCACAGCCTATGCCTAGCTGTTGTGTTCAGTGAACCCACCTCACTGCATATACCTACCTGTTGTGTTGAGTGAACCCACCTCACTGCATATACCTACCTTTTGTGTTGAGTGAACCCACCTCACTGCATATACCTACCTTTTGTTTTCAGTGAACCCACCTCACTGCATATACCTAGCTGTTGTGTTCAGTGAACCCACCTCATCAGAGCACATACCTAGCTGTTGTGTTCAGTGAACCCACCTCACTGCCTATACCTACCTTTTGTGTTGAGTTAACCCACCTCACTGCATATACCTAGCTGTTATGTTCAGTGAACCCATCTCATCACAGCATATACCTAGCTGTTGTGTTCAGTGAACCCACCTCACTGCATATACTTACCTTTTGTGTTGAGTGAACACATCTCACAGTATATACCTAGCTGATGTGTTCAGTGAACCCACCTCACTGCATATACCTACCTTTTGTGTTGAGTGAACGCATCTCACTGCATATAGTTAGCTGTTGTGTTTGGTGAACCCACCTCATCACAGCATATACCTAGCTGTTGTGTTCAGTGAACCCACCTCACTGCATATACCTACCTTTTGTGTTGAGTGAACCCACCTCACTGCATATACCTAGCTGTCGTGTTCAGTGAACCCACCTCATCACAGCATATACCTAGCTGTTGTGTTCAGTGAACCCACCTCATCACAGCATATACCTAGCTGTTGTGTTCAGTGAACCCACCTCAGCACAGCATATACCTAGCTGTTGTGTTCAGTGAGCCCACCTCATAGCTTATACCAAGCTGTTGTGTTCAGTGAACCCACCTCACTGCATATACCTACCTTTTGTGTTGAGTGAACCCACCTCACTGCATATACCTACCTTTTGTGTTGAGTGAACCCACTTCACTGCATATACCTACCTTTTGAATTGAGTGAACCCACCTCACTGCATATACCTAGCTGTTGTGTTCAGTGAACCCACCTCATTACAGCATATACCTAGCTGTTGTGTTCAGTGAACCCACCTCATCACAGCATATACCTAGCTGTTTAGTTCAGTGAACGCACCTCACTGCATATAACTACCTTTAGTGTTCAGTGAACCCACCTCACTGCATATACCTATCCTTTGTGTTGAATGAACCCACCTCATTGCATATACCTAGCTGTTGTGTTCAGTGAACCCACCTCAACACCGCATATACCTAGTTTTTGTGTTCAGTGAACCCACCTCACAGTATATACCTAGCTGTTGTGTTCAGTGAACCCACCTCACTGCATATACCTAGCTGTTGTGTTGAGTGAACCCACCTCATCACAGCATATACCTAGCTGTTGTGTTCAGTGAACCCACCTCAATGCATATACCTAGCTGTTGTGTTCAGTGAACCCACCTCATCACAGCATATACCTAGCTGTTGTGTTGATTGAGCTCACCTCACAGCTTATACCTAGCTGTTGTGTTCAGTGAACCCACCTCAATGCATATACCTACCCTTTGTGTTAAGTGAAGCCACCTCACTGCATATACCTACCTTTTGTGTTGCGTGAACCCACCTCACTGCATATACCAAGCTGTTTTGTTCAGTGAACCCACCTCATCACAGCATATACCTAGCTGTTGTGTTCAGTGAACCCACCTCACTGCATATACCTACCTGTTGTGTTGAGTGAACCCACCTCACTGCATATACCTACCTTTTGTGTTGAGTGAACCCACCTCACTGCATATACTTACATTTTGTGTTGAGTGAACCCACCTCACTGCATATACCTAGCTGTTGTGTTCAGTGAACCCACCTCATCAGAGCACATACCTAGCTGTTGTGTTCAGTGAACCCACCTCACTGCATATACCTACCTTTTGTGTTCAGTGAACCCACCTCACTGCATATACCTAGCTGTTGTGTTCAGTGAACCCACCTCATCACAGCATATACCTAGCTGTTGTGTTCAGTGAACCCACCTCACTGCATATACCTACCTTTTGTGTTGAGTGAACCCACCTCACAGCATATACATAGCTGTTGTGTTCAGTGAACCCACCTCATCACAGCATATACCTAACTGTTGTGTTCAGTGAACCCACCTCATCACAGCATATACCTAGCTGTTGTGTTGAGTGAACTGACCTCATCACAGCATATACCTAGCTGTTGTGTTCAGTGAACCCACCTCATCACAGCATATACCTAGCTGTTGTGTTCAGTGAACCCACCTCTCTGCATATACCTACCTTTTGTGTTGAGTGAACCGACCTCACTGCATATACCTAGCTGTTGTGTTCAGTGAACCCACCTCATCATAGCCTATACCTAGCTGTTGTGTTCAGTGAACCCACAGCACTGCATATACCTACCTCTTGTGTTGAGTCAACCCTCCTCACTGCATATACCTAGCTGTTGTGTTCAGTGAACCCACCTCATCACCGCATATACCTAGCTGTTGTGTTCAGTGAACCCACCTCGTCACAGCATATACCTAGCTGTTGTGTTCAGTGAACACACCTCACTGCATATACCTACCTTTTGTGTTGAGTGAACCCACCTCACTGCATATACCTACCTTTTGTGTTGAGTGAACCCACTTCACTGCATATACCTACCTTTTGAATTGAGTGAACCCACCTCACTGCATATACCTAGCTGTTGTGTTCAGTGAACCCACCTCATTACAGCATATACCTAGCTGTTGTGTTCAGTGAACCCACCTCATCACAGCATATACCTAGCTGTTTAGTTCAGTGAACGCACCTCACTGCATATAACTACCTTTAGTGTTCAGTGAACCCACCTCACTGCATATACCTATCCTTTGTGTTGAATGAACCCACCTCATTGCATATACCTAGCTGTTGTGTTCAGTGAACCCACCTCAACACCGCATATACCTAGTTTTTGTGTTCAGTGAACCCACCTCACAGTATATACCTAGCTGTTGTGTTCAGTGAACCCACCTCACTGCATATACCTAGCTGTTGTGTTGAGTGAACCCACCTCATCACAGCATATACCTAGCTGTTGTGTTCAGTGAACCCACCTCAATGCATATACCTAGCTGTTGTGTTCAGTGAACCCACCTCATCACAGCATATACCTAGCTGTTGTGTTGATTGAGCTCACCTCACAGCTTATACCTAGCTGTTGTGTTCAGTGAACCCACCTCAATGCATATACCTACCCTTTGTGTTAAGTGAAGCCACCTCACTGCATATACCTACCTTTTGTGTTGCGTGAACCCACCTCACTGCATATACCAAGCTGTTTTGTTCAGTGAACCCACCTCATCACAGCATATACCTAGCTGTTGTGTTCAGTGAACCCACCTCACTGCATATACCTACCTGTTGTGTTGAGTGAACCCACCTCACTGCATATACCTACCTTTTGTGTTGAGTGAACCCACCTCACTGCATATACTTACATTTTGTGTTGAGTGAACCCACCTCACTGCATATACCTAGCTGTTGTGTTCAGTGAACCCACCTCATCAGAGCACATACCTAGCTGTTGTGTTCAGTGAACCCACCTCACTGCATATACCTACCTTTTGTGTTCAGTGAACCCACCTCACTGCATATACCTAGCTGTTGTGTTCAGTGAACCCACCTCATCACAGCATATACCTAGCTGTTGTGTTCAGTGAACCCACCTCACTGCATATACCTACCTTTTGTGTTGAGTGAACCCACCTCACAGCATATACATAGCTGTTGTGTTCAGTGAACCCACCTCATCACAGCATATACCTAACTGTTGTGTTCAGTGAACCCACCTCATCACAGCATATACCTAGCTGTTGTGTTGAGTGAACTGACCTCATCACAGCATATACCTAGCTGTTGTGTTCAGTGAACCCACCTCATCACAGCATATACCTAGCTGTTGTGTTCAGTGAACCCACCTCTCTGCATATACCTACCTTTTGTGTTGAGTGAACCGACCTCACTGCATATACCTAGCTGTTGTGTTCAGTGAACCCACCTCATCATAGCCTATACCTAGCTGTTGTGTTCAGTGAACCCACAGCACTGCATATACCTACCTCTTGTGTTGAGTCAACCCTCCTCACTGCATATACCTAGCTGTTGTGTTCAGTGAACCCACCTCATCACCGCATATACCTAGCTGTTGTGTTCAGTGAACCCACCTCGTCACAGCATATACCTAGCTGTTGTGTTCAGTGAACACACCTCAATGCATATACCTAGCTGTTGTGTTCAATGAACCCACCTCATCACAGCATATACCTAGCTGTTGTGTTGATTGAGCTCGCTGTAACGATCCGCTCAGCTGCCTGCGCAGGCAGGCAGCCTTTTGATCATTATTCAGGTCTGCATGCTGCAGGACTCTGGAAAGAAGGCCTTCTGTCAGTTTTTGCAGCTTGTGCTTGCAGAGGAATTTGCATACGTTGTCATGCAAATTGCCTGGCCACATTCATTGGAGGCGTGTACTATAAGTACTATGTCTTTCCCACAATGCTTTGCTGGTCATTTCCCTTCCATGCTCAGTTCCTGATGGACACTGCTGGAGTGTCAGCCATTGCTATCTAGTATAGTTAATTCCTGGGGGTTGCTTTAGGCTCCCCTTCTAGCCCAGTCAGGTTGTATTATCTGTATTACCTGTTCTGTTTCTTGGGATCGCGCTAGCTACTTTGTGCTAGCGCTGGGGATCCTTCTGTTCTGTTTCTTGGGATCGCGCTAGCTACTTTGTGCTAGCGCTGGGGATCCTTCTGTTCTGTTTCTTGGGATCGCGCTAGCTACTTTGTGCTAGCGCTGGGGATCCTTCTGTTCTGTTTCTTGGGATCGCGCTAGCTACTTTGTGCTAGCGCTGGGGATCCTTCTGTTCTGTTTCTTGGGATCGCGCTAGCTACTTTGTGCGAGCGCTGGGGATCCTTCTGTTCTGTCTTGTCTGTCGCGATTGCGCTGTCACCAGCGGCGGTTGATAGCGAATCGTTCTGTCTTGTTGGGATCGCACTGGCCTCTAGCGGTAGCGGCTGGGGATCCTTCTGATCTTGTTCCTGGAGTGTAAGCTGGAGCAGCGGTTGCTACCAGCTACCTCATCTGATCTGTCTTGTTTAGATCGCACTAGCCGCTAGCGTTAGCGGCTGTGGATCTTTCTGATCTGTGTTCCTGCTTGGATCACACTTGCTCTGGCGGAAGAGCGCTGGATCCTTTCTGCCTAGTTTCTGTTTTCGTGTGTCTGTCTTGTCTGTTGCGACCGCTTGCTGAAGGCTCGGTGAGGTAACCGTTACGCAAGCGTCGCGTCCTCTGTTTCATGTTTGTCTGTCAATGGTTAGTTAGGCGTGCTTGTCTCTGTTGTGCTTATCACGTGGAGACCGCGCATAACCGCGTGCACTGTTGCGAATGAGTGCGGTGTTCGCGGTTAGCTAGCGTTTATTATTTTCCGTATCTCCTCATTGTATTATTTGCTGTGCCTTTGCTAACCTCGTTTTCTGTTCTGTTCTGCCTTGTGTCCCGTCTGGCGATCGCACCTCTCGCGATCGCATTCCTGTTTCGTATCTGCTGTTGTGTGTGCGCGGTCGCAGGGTGGTGACTGGATTGGCGCACACACATACAACCTGTCCCTTTGCTCAATCTCGTTCGCAATCGCCTCTCTTGCGATTGCGTTCTGCGCTTCGTACAATTCCTGTCTGGCACTTGTGGAGGTACAGAGGATTGGTTCCTCTGCACTCCCCAGCGCCATCTGCCGACAGGAATTTCCCTCTACGGGTGCGTAGCACCTGTTGCTGGGTGCCTGCAAATTATACGCTTGTGGAGGATTTCTGCCGTGTCAGCGCACGCGTTGTGCGCTGATCACGGGGAAAGTTCCACAATCGTTACAGAATGACCAGCCCAACCCAAAACCCCAGTGTAGAGGGAATTTCTGATTTGTACGATTTTGCTGAGTATGATTCCTGTGTCTTTAAGAGTTTCAAAAAATTAAATTCAGAGACGAAAGAGGATTTTCTCTCTGAATGCGTAAAATTTTGTCTGAATCCTACTTTTCAAATTACTGATCCGTCCACGTCTGCTCTCCAATTAGCTTATGTGCTTTTGAAAGACGATCTGTTTGTATGGGCTCTTGAAATCTTGCAAAACAATTCTTGGAATGATAATCTATATCAGTTTCTTACATTTACATTCTCCTACTGGTTTAAGTTGCCTCGCTTGCCACCTGCCCTGTATGAGTGTGTAGTTGCTAATGAGTCAGCTGCTCTACCTACTTCATGCAAAACCATTCAGTTTGAAAATGAATGCAGTAACTATTCCCCTGTGTCTAAACAGCAGCCACCTAAAGCAGCAAGGACTAAAAGCAGGAAAAAGAAAAGGAAGACTGCTCAGCTGAAAGATCCGTTGCCCATAGCAACTACAAATAAGAAAATTGTTTCTGTAAAGTCTGAAATTTCTCAGTCTCAGGTTTCATTATCCCAAGAAAGGGCATTCGTGGATCCTTTGATAGGCAGGATTATTTTCTATATTAAAGGAGTAAGAAAGTCTTTGCATGTTCCTGACCCCAACCCTTATGAGGGTTTCTTGGAAACCGAGTTGTTTGAACCCCCATTTGCTCCATGGGATATTGGGGCATTAATTGAGGAGTTCGAGATTGATTGGAAGGCGTTTTGCGATTTCTACATCGCAAAAAGCGCAGAGATTCTTTATGCTTGTCTTGATTCGGTGTACGCTTTGATTGACTCTGATGAGTGTGACGAATGTTTTGTGGATCCGGTGCTCTATGTATGGCAAACGATTTTGGATGAGTTGCACACACACCAACCAAT
Source organism: Hyperolius riggenbachi (assembly GCF_040937935.1). Classification (NCBI taxonomy): domain Eukaryota; kingdom Metazoa; phylum Chordata; class Amphibia; order Anura; family Hyperoliidae; genus Hyperolius; species Hyperolius riggenbachi. Next base: position 397,471,490 of record NC_090647.1, on the reverse strand, counting down.
TGATTCCAATAAAGAGACATCGTTGTCGGATGATTGTTCCTGCTTTTCTGGGGTAAAGCATGAGAGCCTTGACTTTGTGCAATCTGAAATGAATGAGTATGCCGCTGTGGTTGATTCCTGTGCGAATCCTGGAGGATTCTCTCCTGACAGTGTGCGGTTTGAATCTGTGCGATGTAATGCCTGTCTCTCAGATGTTCCTGCAGATTGTGATCAACATGAATGTGCCAGCTTTCTCAAAGATATGTGGGATCCCTTGTCATCTAAGAACAGATCTTTAAGATCTTCCATCTATGATCCTGCTATGGGAAAAATTCCTAAACTATGCAGCATCAAAAGTGAAATTAATATGCCTAATAAAGTTTATTCTGTTGATGTCGCTCTGTCTCACCCTGTTCACACCTGTAAGGGCCCGTTGCCTGGGGACAATTGCTCCAGTGTTTCGACCCTAGATGCCTTGCAGTCTGCTCCGCAGATCGCGGAGATTTGCGCTATGGAAGCGTCAGTTTCACAACCTAAAGCGATCTTGGATTCGCAGGTTTTGCGTTCTGGCTCCTCGGATTTGACATCGTTAGCCGAGTCTGAGAGTGAGACAGCACTTTGGTTTTGCGAATCTGACTCTGAAGCGTCTTTGCTGGGTCCAGAGAGGGTTTCTCTGAGCCTGCCCTGTAACATGGATAGTACAGAATCCTTTTTAGAAAACTTGAAAAATGATGCTCCTGAGATCTTGTTGGATGTTCTGGAGGTCTCCGAGTTCCTCCCAAAGGGTGCTGAACCTGTAGGAGATGTCTCCTGCCCCCCAAATCCTTCTGAGGTGTTACCCTCTTCCGTAGGCATTGCTGCCTTGCTGGCTACCTTTTCAGCTCTGATGGAGCTTCACTCCTATGTAGTCAATGATGATATTATTGTCACAGAAATTTCTGAATTTGTATCCGAGTCTTCTTGTGAAAGTCCAGTGCCTGTGACCTCCACTCATGATGATTCTCTGTCCGGTACTGGTTTTGGTCTTGTCGTGCCGGACTCTGAGGTTGGCAGTTCCCCGACATGTACTGAGGTTTCTCCTGTGCTGGTGTACCCCAGTGTGCTCTGTGACCCAGAAAGCCCAAGTGTGCCTCAGTTACCAGCGTACTCAGATGCTTCCCTGGTGGAGACATGCTCTGATATGGCCTGCCTGCTTGCATGCCCAGAAGTGGTCCCTGAAAGTCTTGATCTTGGTGGGTGTCCTAGTAATTCTGAAGCCGGAATTGTCATTGGTTCCATGGGGGTTCTTGGTAATTCTCCATGTGAGCCTGGTGATTGTTCTGCCCTCTTGGAATCTTTGTGGAGCTTCAAAGGGTTCTGGGAGATTCCGGGAGAAATTTTGCTTGGTACACTGGATAAGATCAACTGTGGCTTTTGTGTTGTAAGGGACACTTCGAACAGGTATTGTGGCAGGTTTGGTATTTTCGGACGCTCCGTGGAAGGTGGTGGGTATTGTCTGGAGGGTGTCGTTGGCTTCTTCTCTGGTGTTCACAGTCCTGATGGGTGTTATACTGGGACTGGTAGTACTGATGGGCATGTTTTGGTGGCTTCTGTTTCCGATGAGGTCGGTTTCGGGTGGACTGACTCTGGAATTGGACCTTGTCGGGCTGCCCCGACCTTCATGAGTCTTCAGTTTGAGTCTGTTGCTAATAGCAGTTTTGAGGGTCGTCTGGAATTCGACCCTGGAGGGGGGGGTACTGTAACGATCCGCTCAGCTGCCTGCGCAGGCAGGCAGCCTTTTGATCATTATTCAGGTCTGCATGCTGCAGGACTCTGGAAAGAAGGCCTTCTGTCAGTTTTTGCAGCTTGTGCTTGCAGAGGAATTTGCATACGTTGTCATGCAAATTGCCTGGCCACATTCATTGGAGGCGTGTACTATAAGTACTATGTCTTTCCCACAATGCTTTGCTGGTCATTTCCCTTCCATGCTCAGTTCCTGATGGACACTGCTGGAGTGTCAGCCATTGCTATCTAGTATAGTTAATTCCTGGGGGTTGCTTTAGGCTCCCCTTCTAGCCCAGTCAGGTTGTATTATCTGTATTGCCTGTTCTGTTTCTTGGGATCGCGCTAGCTACTTTGTGCTAGCGCTGGGGATCCTTCTGTTCTGTTTCTTGGGATCGCGCTAGCTACTTTGTGCTAGCGCTGGGGATCCTTCTGTTCTGTTTCTTGGGATCGCGCTAGCTACTTTGTGCTAGCGCTGGGGATCCTTCTGTTCTGTTTCTTGGGATCGCGCTAGCTACTTTGTGCTAGCGCTGGGGATCCTTCTGTTCTGTTTCTTGGGATCGCGCTAGCTACTTTGTGCGAGCGCTGGGGATCCTTCTGTTCTGTCTTGTCTGTCGCGATTGCGCTGTCACCAGCGGCGGTTGATAGCGAATCGTTCTGTCTTGTTGGGATCGCACTGGCCTCTAGCGGTAGCGGCTGGGGATCCTTCTGATCTTGTTCCTGGAGTGTAAGCTGGAGCAGCGGTTGCTACCAGCTACCTCATCTGATCTGTCTTGTTTAGATCGCACTAGCCGCTAGCGTTAGCGGCTGTGGATCTTTCTGATCTGTGTTCCTGCTTGGATCACACTTGCTCTGGCGGAAGAGCGCTGGATCCTTTCTGCCTAGTTTCTGTTTTCGTGTGTCTGTCTTGTCTGTTGCGACCGCTTGCAGAAGGCTCGGTGAGGTAACCGTTACGCAAGCGTCGCGTCCTCTGTTTCATGTTTGTCTGTCAATGGTTAGTTAGGCGTGCTTGTCTCTGTTGTGCTTATCACGTGGAGACCGCGCATAACCGCGTGCACTGTTGCGAATGAGTGCGGTGTTCGCGGTTAGCTAGCGTTTATTATTTTCCGTATCTCCTCATTGTATTATTTGCTGTGCCTTTGCTAACCTCGTTTTCTGTTCTGTTCTGCCTTGTGTCCCGTCTGGCGATCGCACCTCTCGCGATCGCATTCCTGTTTCGTATCTGCTGTTGTGTGTGCGCGGTCGCAGGGTGGTGACTGGATTGGCGCACACACATACAACCTGTCCCTTTGCTCAATCTCGTTCGCAATCGCCTCTCTTGCGATTGCGTTCTGCGCTTCGTACAATTCCTGTCTGGCACTTGTGGAGGTACAGAGGATTGGTTCCTCTGCACTCCCCAGCGCCATCTGCCGACAGGAATTTCCCTCTACGGGTGCGTAGCACCTGTTGCTGGGTGCCTGCAAATTATACGCTTGTGGAGGATTTCTGCCGTGTCAGCGCACGCGTTGTGCGCTGATCACGGGGAAAGTTCCACAATCGTTACACTCGCCTCACAGCTTATACCTAGCTGTTGTGTTCAGTGAACCCACCTCAATGCATATACCTACCCTTTGTGTTAAGTGAAGCCACCTCACTGCATATACCTACCTTTTGTGTTGCGTGAACCCACCTCACTGCATATACCAAGCTGTTTTGTTCAGTGAACCCACCTCATCACAGCATATACCTAGCTGTTGTGTTCAGTGAACCCACCTCACTGCATATACCTACCTGTTGTGTTGAGTGAACCCACCTCACTGCATATACCTACCTTTTGTGTTAAGTGAACCCACCTCACTGCATATACTTACATTTTGTGTTGAGTGAACCCACCTCACTGCATATACCTAGCTGTTGTGTTCAGTGAACCCACCTCATCAGAGCACATACCTAGCTGTTGTGTTCAGTGAACCCACCTCACTGCATATACCTACCTTTTGTGTTCAGTGAACCCACCTCACTGCATATACCAAGCTGTTGTGTTCAGTGAACCCACCTCATCACAGCATATACCTAGCTGTTGTGTTCAGTGAACCCACCTCACTGCATATACCTACCTTTTGTGTTGAGTGAACCCACCTCACAGCATATACCTAGCTGTTGTGTTCAGTGAGCCCACCTCATAGCTTATACCAAGCTGTTGTGTTCAGTGAACCCACCTCACTGCATATACCTACCTTTTGTGTTGAGTGAACCCACCTCACTGCATATACCTACCTTTTGTGTTGAGTGAACCCACTTCACTGCATATACCTACCTTTTGAATTGAGTGAACCCACCTCACTGCATATACCTAGCTGTTGTGTTCAGTGAACCCACCTCATTACAGCATATACCTAGCTGTTGTGTTCAGTGAACCCACCTCATCACAGCATATACCTAGCTGTTTAGTTCAGTGAACGCACCTCACTGCATATAACTACCTTTAGTGTTCAGTGAACCCACCTCACTGCATATACCTATCCTTTGTGTTGAATGAACCCACCTCATTGCATATACCTAGCTGTTGTGTTCAGTGAACCCACCTCAACACCGCATATACCTAGTTTTTGTGTTCAGTGAACCCACCTCACAGTATATACCTAGCTGTTGTGTTCAGTGAACCCACCTCACTGCATATACCTAGCTGTTGTGTTGAGTGAACCCACCTCATCACAGCATATACCTAGCTGTTGTGTTCAGTGAACCCACCTCAATGCATATACCTAGCTGTTGTGTTCAGTGAACCCACCTCATCACAGCATATACCTAGCTGTTGTGTTGATTGAGCTCACCTCACAGCTTATACCTAGCTGTTGTGTTCAGTGAACCCACCTCAATGCATATACCTACCCTTTGTGTTAAGTGAAGCCACCTCACTGCATATAACTACCTTTTGTGTTGCGTGAACCCACCTCACTGCATATACCAAGCTGTTTTGTTCAGTGAACCCACCTCATCACAGCATATACCTAGCTGTTGTGTTCAGTGAACCCACCTCACTGCATATACCTACCTGTTGTGTTGAGTGAACCCACCTCACTGCATATACCTACCTTTTGTGTTGAGTGAACCCACCTCACTGCATATACTTACATTTTGTGTTGAGTGAACCCACCTCACTGCATATACCTAGCTGTTGTGTTCAGTGAACCCACCTCATCAGAGCACATACCTAGCTGTTGTGTTCAGTGAACCCACCTCACTGCATATACCTACCTTTTGTGTTCAGTGAACCCACCTCACTGCATATACCTAGCTGTTGTGTTCAGTGAACCCACCTCATCACAGCATATACCTAGCTGTTGTGTTCAGTGAACCCACCTCACTGCATATACCTACCTTTTGTGTTGAATGAACCCACCTCACAGCATATACATAGCTGTTGTGTTCAGTGAACCCACCTCATCACAGCATATACCTAACTGTTGTGTTCAGTGAACCCACCTCATCACAGCATATACCTAGCTGTTGTGTTGAGTGAACCCACCTCATCACAGCATATACCTAGCTATTGTGTTCAGTGAACCCACCTCATCACAGCATATACCTAGCTGTTGTGTTCAGTGAACCCACCTCTCTGCATATACCTACCTTTTGTGTTGAGTGAACCGACCTCACTGCATATACCTAGCTGTTGTGTTCAGTGAACCCACCTCATCACCGCATATACCTAGCTGTTGTGTTCAGTGAACCCACCTCGTCACAGCATATACCTAGCTGTTGTGTTGAGTGAGCTCGCCTCACAGCTTATACCTAGCTGTTGTGTTGAGTGAACCCACCTCACTGCATATACCTACTTTTTGTGTTGAGTGAACCCTCCTCACTGCATATACCTAGCTGTTGTGTTTAGTGAACCCACCTCACTGCATATACCTACCCTTTGTGTTCAGTGAAGCCACCTCACTGTATATACCTACCTTTTGTGTTGCGTGAACCCACCTCACTGCATATACCTACCTTTTGAATTGAGTGAACCCACCTCACTGCATATACCAAGCTGTTTTGTTCAGTGAACCCACCTCATCACAGCCTATGCCTAGCTGTTGTGTTCAGTGAACCCACCTCACTGCATATACCTACCTGTTGTGTTGAGTGAACCCACCTCACTGCATATACCTACCTTTTGTGTTGAGTGAACCCACCTCACTGCATATACCTACCTTTTGTTTTCAGTGAACCCACCTCACTGCATATACCTAGCTGTTGTGTTCAGTGAACCCACCTCATCAGAGCACATACCTAGCTGTTGTGTTCAGTGAACCCACCTCACTGCCTATACCTACCTTTTGTGTTGAGTTAACCCACCTCACTGCATATACCTAGCTGTTATGTTCAGTGAACCCATCTCATCACAGCATATACCTAGCTGTTGTGTTCAGTGAACCCACCTCACTGCATATACTTACCTTTTGTGTTGAGTGAACACATCTCACAGTATATACCTAGCTGATGTGTTCAGTGAACCCACCTCACTGCATATACCTACCTTTTGTGTTGAGTGAACGCATCTCACTGCATATAGTTAGCTGTTGTGTTTGGTGAACCCACCTCATCACAGCATATACCTAGCTGTTGTGTTCAGTGAACCCACCTCACTGCATATACCTACCTTTTGTGTTGAGTGAACCCACCTCACTGCATATACCTAGCTGTCGTGTTCAGTGAACCCACCTCATCACAGCATATACCTAGCTGTTGTGTTCAGTGAACCCACCTCATCACAGCATATACCTAGCTGTTGTGTTCAGTGAACCCACCTCAGCACAGCATATACCTAGCTGTTGTGTTCAGTGAGCCCACCTCATAGCTTATACCAAGCTGTTGTGTTCAGTGAACCCACCTCACTGCATATACCTACCTTTTGTGTTGAGTGAACCCACCTCACTGCATATACCTACCTTTTGTGTTGAGTGAACCCACTTCACTGCATATACCTACCTTTTGAATTGAGTGAACCCACCTCACTGCATATACCTAGCTGTTGTGTTCAGTGAACCCACCTCATTACAGCATATACCTAGCTGTTGTGTTCAGTGAACCCACCTCATCACAGCATATACCTAGCTGTTTAGTTCAGTGAACGCACCTCACTGCATATAACTACCTTTAGTGTTCAGTGAACCCACCTCACTGCATATACCTATCCTTTGTGTTGAATGAACCCACCTCATTGCATATACCTAGCTGTTGTGTTCAGTGAACCCACCTCAACACCGCATATACCTAGTTTTTGTGTTCAGTGAACCCACCTCACAGTATATACCTAGCTGTTGTGTTCAGTGAACCCACCTCACTGCATATACCTAGCTGTTGTGTTGAGTGAACCCACCTCATCACAGCATATACCTAGCTGTTGTGTTCAGTGAACCCACCTCAATGCATATACCTAGCTGTTGTGTTCAGTGAACCCACCTCATCACAGCATATACCTAGCTGTTGTGTTGATTGAGCTCACCTCACAGCTTATACCTAGCTGTTGTGTTCAGTGAACCCACCTCAATGCATATACCTACCCTTTGTGTTAAGTGAAGCCACCTCACTGCATATACCTACCTTTTGTGTTGCGTGAACCCACCTCACTGCATATACCAAGCTGTTTTGTTCAGTGAACCCACCTCATCACAGCATATACCTAGCTGTTGTGTTCAGTGAACCCACCTCACTGCATATACCTACCTGTTGTGTTGAGTGAACCCACCTCACTGCATATACCTACCTTTTGTGTTGAGTGAACCCACCTCACTGCATATACTTACATTTTGTGTTGAGTGAACCCACCTCACTGCATATACCTAGCTGTTGTGTTCAGTGAACCCACCTCATCAGAGCACATACCTAGCTGTTGTGTTCAGTGAACCCACCTCACTGCATATACCTACCTTTTGTGTTCAGTGAACCCACCTCACTGCATATACCTAGCTGTTGTGTTCAGTGAACCCACCTCATCACAGCATATACCTAGCTGTTGTGTTCAGTGAACCCACCTCACTGCATATACCTACCTTTTGTGTTGAGTGAACCCACCTCACAGCATATACATAGCTGTTGTGTTCAGTGAACCCACCTCATCACAGCATATACCTAACTGTTGTGTTCAGTGAACCCACCTCATCACAGCATATACCTAGCTGTTGTGTTGAGTGAACTGACCTCATCACAGCATATACCTAGCTGTTGTGTTCAGTGAACCCACCTCATCACAGCATATACCTAGCTGTTGTGTTCAGTGAACCCACCTCTCTGCATATACCTACCTTTTGTGTTGAGTGAACCGACCTCACTGCATATACCTAGCTGTTGTGTTCAGTGAACCCACCTCATCATAGCCTATACCTAGCTGTTGTGTTCAGTGAACCCACAGCACTGCATATACCTACCTCTTGTGTTGAGTCAACCCTCCTCACTGCATATACCTAGCTGTTGTGTTCAGTGAACCCACCTCATCACCGCATATACCTAGCTGTTGTGTTCAGTGAACCCACCTCGTCACAGCATATACCTAGCTGTTGTGTTCAGTGAACACACCTCACTGCATATACCTACCTTTTGTGTTGAGTGAACCCACCTCACTGCATATACCTACCTTTTGTGTTGAGTGAACCCACTTCACTGCATATACCTACCTTTTGAATTGAGTGAACCCACCTCACTGCATATACCTAGCTGTTGTGTTCAGTGAACCCACCTCATTACAGCATATACCTAGCTGTTGTGTTCAGTGAACCCACCTCATCACAGCATATACCTAGCTGTTTAGTTCAGTGAACGCACCTCACTGCATATAACTACCTTTAGTGTTCAGTGAACCCACCTCACTGCATATACCTATCCTTTGTGTTGAATGAACCCACCTCATTGCATATACCTAGCTGTTGTGTTCAGTGAACCCACCTCAACACCGCATATACCTAGTTTTTGTGTTCAGTGAACCCACCTCACAGTATATACCTAGCTGTTGTGTTCAGTGAACCCACCTCACTGCATATACCTAGCTGTTGTGTTGAGTGAACCCACCTCATCACAGCATATACCTAGCTGTTGTGTTCAGTGAACCCACCTCAATGCATATACCTAGCTGTTGTGTTCAGTGAACCCACCTCATCACAGCATATACCTAGCTGTTGTGTTGATTGAGCTCACCTCACAGCTTATACCTAGCTGTTGTGTTCAGTGAACCCACCTCAATGCATATACCTACCCTTTGTGTTAAGTGAAGCCACCTCACTGCATATACCTACCTTTTGTGTTGCGTGAACCCACCTCACTGCATATACCAAGCTGTTTTGTTCAGTGAACCCACCTCATCACAGCATATACCTAGCTGTTGTGTTCAGTGAACCCACCTCACTGCATATACCTACCTGTTGTGTTGAGTGAACCCACCTCACTGCATATACCTACCTTTTGTGTTGAGTGAACCCACCTCACTGCATATACTTACATTTTGTGTTGAGTGAACCCACCTCACTGCATATACCTAGCTGTTGTGTTCAGTGAACCCACCTCATCAGAGCACATACCTAGCTGTTGTGTTCAGTGAACCCACCTCACTGCATATACCTACCTTTTGTGTTCAGTGAACCCACCTCACTGCATATACCTAGCTGTTGTGTTCAGTGAACCCACCTCATCACAGCATATACCTAGCTGTTGTGTTCAGTGAACCCACCTCACTGCATATACCTACCTTTTGTGTTGAGTGAACCCACCTCACAGCATATACATAGCTGTTGTGTTCAGTGAACCCACCTCATCACAGCATATACCTAACTGTTGTGTTCAGTGAACCCACCTCATCACAGCATATACCTAGCTGTTGTGTTGAGTGAACTGACCTCATCACAGCATATACCTAGCTGTTGTGTTCAGTGAACCCACCTCATCACAGCATATACCTAGCTGTTGTGTTCAGTGAACCCACCTCTCTGCATATACCTACCTTTTGTGTTGAGTGAACCGACCTCACTGCATATACCTAGCTGTTGTGTTCAGTGAACCCACCTCATCATAGCCTATACCTAGCTGTTGTGTTCAGTGAACCCACAGCACTGCATATACCTACCTCTTGTGTTGAGTCAACCCTCCTCACTGCATATACCTAGCTGTTGTGTTCAGTGAACCCACCTCATCACCGCATATACCTAGCTGTTGTGTTCAGTGAACCCACCTCGTCACAGCATATACCTAGCTGTTGTGTTCAGTGAACACACCTCAATGCATATACCTAGCTGTTGTGTTCAATGAACCCACCTCATCACAGCATATACCTAGCTGTTGTGTTGATTGAGCTCGCTGTAACGATCCGCTCAGCTGCCTGCGCAGGCAGGCAGCCTTTTGATCATTATTCAGGTCTGCATGCTGCAGGACTCTGGAAAGAAGGCCTTCTGTCAGTTTTTGCAGCTTGTGCTTGCAGAGGAATTTGCATACGTTGTCATGCAAATTGCCTGGCCACATTCATTGGAGGCGTGTACTATAAGTACTATGTCTTTCCCACAATGCTTTGCTGGTCATTTCCCTTCCATGCTCAGTTCCTGATGGACACTGCTGGAGTGTCAGCCATTGCTATCTAGTATAGTTAATTCCTGGGGGTTGCTTTAGGCTCCCCTTCTAGCCCAGTCAGGTTGTATTATCTGTATTACCTGTTCTGTTTCTTGGGATCGCGCTAGCTACTTTGTGCTAGCGCTGGGGATCCTTCTGTTCTGTTTCTTGGGATCGCGCTAGCTACTTTGTGCTAGCGCTGGGGATCCTTCTGTTCTGTTTCTTGGGATCGCGCTAGCTACTTTGTGCTAGCGCTGGGGATCCTTCTGTTCTGTTTCTTGGGATCGCGCTAGCTACTTTGTGCTAGCGCTGGGGATCCTTCTGTTCTGTTTCTTGGGATCGCGCTAGCTACTTTGTGCGAGCGCTGGGGATCCTTCTGTTCTGTCTTGTCTGTCGCGATTGCGCTGTCACCAGCGGCGGTTGATAGCGAATCGTTCTGTCTTGTTGGGATCGCACTGGCCTCTAGCGGTAGCGGCTGGGGATCCTTCTGATCTTGTTCCTGGAGTGTAAGCTGGAGCAGCGGTTGCTACCAGCTACCTCATCTGATCTGTCTTGTTTAGATCGCACTAGCCGCTAGCGTTAGCGGCTGTGGATCTTTCTGATCTGTGTTCCTGCTTGGATCACACTTGCTCTGGCGGAAGAGCGCTGGATCCTTTCTGCCTAGTTTCTGTTTTCGTGTGTCTGTCTTGTCTGTTGCGACCGCTTGCTGAAGGCTCGGTGAGGTAACCGTTACGCAAGCGTCGCGTCCTCTGTTTCATGTTTGTCTGTCAATGGTTAGTTAGGCGTGCTTGTCTCTGTTGTGCTTATCACGTGGAGACCGCGCATAACCGCGTGCACTGTTGCGAATGAGTGCGGTGTTCGCGGTTAGCTAGCGTTTATTATTTTCCGTATCTCCTCATTGTATTATTTGCTGTGCCTTTGCTAACCTCGTTTTCTGTTCTGTTCTGCCTTGTGTCCCGTCTGGCGATCGCACCTCTCGCGATCGCATTCCTGTTTCGTATCTGCTGTTGTGTGTGCGCGGTCGCAGGGTGGTGACTGGATTGGCGCACACACATACAACCTGTCCCTTTGCTCAATCTCGTTCGCAATCGCCTCTCTTGCGATTGCGTTCTGCGCTTCGTACAATTCCTGTCTGGCACTTGTGGAGGTACAGAGGATTGGTTCCTCTGCACTCCCCAGCGCCATCTGCCGACAGGAATTTCCCTCTACGGGTGCGTAGCACCTGTTGCTGGGTGCCTGCAAATTATACGCTTGTGGAGGATTTCTGCCGTGTCAGCGCACGCGTTGTGCGCTGATCACGGGGAAAGTTCCACAATCGTTACAGAATGACCAGCCCAACCCAAAACCCCAGTGTAGAGGGAATTTCTGATTTGTACGATTTTGCTGAGTATGATTCCTGTGTCTTTAAGAGTTTCAAAAAATTAAATTCAGAGACGAAAGAGGATTTTCTCTCTGAATGCGTAAAATTTTGTCTGAATCCTACTTTTCAAATTACTGATCCGTCCACGTCTGCTCTCCAATTAGCTTATGTGCTTTTGAAAGACGATCTGTTTGTATGGGCTCTTGAAATCTTGCAAAACAATTCTTGGAATGATAATCTATATCAGTTTCTTACATTTACATTCTCCTACTGGTTTAAGTTGCCTCGCTTGCCACCTGCCCTGTATGAGTGTGTAGTTGCTAATGAGTCAGCTGCTCTACCTACTTCATGCAAAACCATTCAGTTTGAAAATGAATGCAGTAACTATTCCCCTGTGTCTAAACAGCAGCCACCTAAAGCAGCAAGGACTAAAAGCAGGAAAAAGAAAAGGAAGACTGCTCAGCTGAAAGATCCGTTGCCCATAGCAACTACAAATAAGAAAATTGTTTCTGTAAAGTCTGAAATTTCTCAGTCTCAGGTTTCATTATCCCAAGAAAGGGCATTCGTGGATCCTTTGATAGGCAGGATTATTTTCTATATTAAAGGAGTAAGAAAGTCTTTGCATGTTCCTGACCCCAACCCTTATGAGGGTTTCTTGGAAACCGAGTTGTTTGAACCCCCATTTGCTCCATGGGATATTGGGGCATTAATTGAGGAGTTCGAGATTGATTGGAAGGCGTTTTGCGATTTCTACATCGCAAAAAGCGCAGAGATTCTTTATGCTTGTCTTGATTCGGTGTACGCTTTGATTGACTCTGATGAGTGTGACGAATGTTTTGTGGATCCGGTGCTCTATGTATGGCAAACGATTTTGGATGAGTTGCACACACACCAACCAATTGATTCCAATAAAGAGACATCGTTGTCGGATGATTGTTCCTGCTTTTCTGGGGTAAAGCATGAGAGCCTTGACTTTGTGCAATCTGAAATGAATGAGTATGCCGCTGTGGTTGATTCCTGTGCGAATCCTGGAGGATTCTCTCCTGACAGTGTGCGGTTTGAATCTGTGCGATGTAATGCCTGTCTCTCAGATGTTCCTGCAGATTGTGATCAACATGAATGTGCCAGCTTTCTCAAAGATATGTGGGATCCCTTGTCATCTAAGAACAGATCTTTAAGATCTTCCATCTATGATCCTGCTATGGGAAAAATTCCTAAACTATGCAGCATCAAAAGTGAAATTAATATGCCTAATAAAGTTTATTCTGTTGATGTCGCTCTGTCTCACCCTGTTCACACCTGTAAGGGCCCGTTGCCTGGGGACAATTGCTCCAGTGTTTCGACCCTAGATGCCTTGCAGTCTGCTCCGCAGATCGCGGAGATTTGCGCTATGGAAGCGTCAGTTTCACAACCTAAAGCGATCTTGGATTCGCAGGTTTTGCGTTCTGGCTCCTCGGATTTGACATCGTTAGCCGAGTCTGAGAGTGAGACAGCACTTTGGTTTTGCGAATCTGACTCTGAAGCGTCTTTGCTGGGTCCAGAGAGGGTTTCTCTGAGCCTGCCCTGTAACATGGATAGTACAGAATCCTTTTTAGAAAACTTGAAAAATGATGCTCCTGAGATCTTGTTGGATGTTCTGGAGGTCTCCGAGTTCCTCCCAAAGGGTGCTGAACCTGTAGGAGATGTCTCCTGCCCCCCAAATCCTTCTGAGGTGTTACCCTCTTCCGTAGGCATTGCTGCCTTGCTGGCTACCTTTTCAGCTCTGATGGAGCTTCACTCCTATGTAGTCAATGATGATATTATTGTCACAGAAATTTCTGAATTTGTATCCGAGTCTTCTTGTGAAAGTCCAGTGCCTGTGACCTCCACTCATGATGATTCTCTGTCCGGTACTGGTTTTGGTCTTGTCGTGCCGGACTCTGAGGTTGGCAGTTCCCCGACATGTACTGAGGTTTCTCCTGTGCTGGTGTACCCCAGTGTGCTCTGTGACCCAGAAAGCCCAAGTGTGCCTCAGTTACCAGCGTACTCAGATGCTTCCCTGGTGGAGACATGCTCTGATATGGCCTGCCTGCTTGCATGCCCAGAAGTGGTCCCTGAAAGTCTTGATCTTGGTGGGTGTCCTAGTAATTCTGAAGCCGGAATTGTCATTGGTTCCATGGGGGTTCTTGGTAATTCTCCATGTGAGCCTGGTGATTGTTCTGCCCTCTTGGAATCTTTGTGGAGCTTCAAAGGGTTCTGGGAGATTCCGGGAGAAATTTTGCTTGGTACACTGGATAAGATCAACTGTGGCTTTTGTGTTGTAAGGGACACTTCGAACAGGTATTGTGGCAGGTTTGGTATTTTCGGACGCTCCGTGGAAGGTGGTGGGTATTGTCTGGAGGGTGTCGTTGGCTTCTTCTCTGGTGTTCACAGTCCTGATGGGTGTTATACTGGGACTGGTAGTACTGATGGGCATGTTTTGGTGGCTTCTGTTTCCGATGAGGTCGGTTTCGGGTGGACTGACTCTGGAATTGGACCTTGTCGGGCTGCCCCGACCTTCATGAGTCTTCAGTTTGAGTCTGTTGCTAATAGCAGTTTTGAGGGTCGTCTGGAATTCGACCCTGGAGGGGGGGGTACTGTAACGATCCGCTCAGCTGCCTGCGCAGGCAGGCAGCCTTTTGATCATTATTCAGGTCTGCATGCTGCAGGACTCTGGAAAGAAGGCCTTCTGTCAGTTTTTGCAGCTTGTGCTTGCAGAGGAATTTGCATACGTTGTCATGCAAATTGCCTGGCCACATTCATTGGAGGCGTGTACTATAAGTACTATGTCTTTCCCACAATGCTTTGCTGGTCATTTCCCTTCCATGCTCAGTTCCTGATGGACACTGCTGGAGTGTCAGCCATTGCTATCTAGTATAGTTAATTCCTGGGGGTTGCTTTAGGCTCCCCTTCTAGCCCAGTCAGGTTGTATTATCTGTATTGCCTGTTCTGTTTCTTGGGATCGCGCTAGCTACTTTGTGCTAGCGCTGGGGATCCTTCTGTTCTGTTTCTTGGGATCGCGCTAGCTACTTTGTGCTAGCGCTGGGGATCCTTCTGTTCTGTTTCTTGGGATCGCGCTAGCTACTTTGTGCTAGCGCTGGGGATCCTTCTGTTCTGTTTCTTGGGATCGCGCTAGCTACTTTGTGCTAGCGCTGGGGATCCTTCTGTTCTGTTTCTTGGGATCGCGCTAGCTACTTTGTGCGAGCGCTGGGGATCCTTCTGTTCTGTCTTGTCTGTCGCGATTGCGCTGTCACCAGCGGCGGTTGATAGCGAATCGTTCTGTCTTGTTGGGATCGCACTGGCCTCTAGCGGTAGCGGCTGGGGATCCTTCTGATCTTGTTCCTGGAGTGTAAGCTGGAGCAGCGGTTGCTACCAGCTACCTCATCTGATCTGTCTTGTTTAGATCGCACTAGCCGCTAGCGTTAGCGGCTGTGGATCTTTCTGATCTGTGTTCCTGCTTGGATCACACTTGCTCTGGCGGAAGAGCGCTGGATCCTTTCTGCCTAGTTTCTGTTTTCGTGTGTCTGTCTTGTCTGTTGCGACCGCTTGCAGAAGGCTCGGTGAGGTAACCGTTACGCAAGCGTCGCGTCCTCTGTTTCATGTTTGTCTGTCAATGGTTAGTTAGGCGTGCTTGTCTCTGTTGTGCTTATCACGTGGAGACCGCGCATAACCGCGTGCACTGTTGCGAATGAGTGCGGTGTTCGCGGTTAGCTAGCGTTTATTATTTTCCGTATCTCCTCATTGTATTATTTGCTGTGCCTTTGCTAACCTCGTTTTCTGTTCTGTTCTGCCTTGTGTCCCGTCTGGCGATCGCACCTCTCGCGATCGCATTCCTGTTTCGTATCTGCTGTTGTGTGTGCGCGGTCGCAGGGTGGTGACTGGATTGGCGCACACACATACAACCTGTCCCTTTGCTCAATCTCGTTCGCAATCGCCTCTCTTGCGATTGCGTTCTGCGCTTCGTACAATTCCTGTCTGGCACTTGTGGAGGTACAGAGGATTGGTTCCTCTGCACTCCCCAGCGCCATCTGCCGACAGGAATTTCCCTCTACGGGTGCGTAGCACCTGTTGCTGGGTGCCTGCAAATTATACGCTTGTGGAGGATTTCTGCCGTGTCAGCGCACGCGTTGTGCGCTGATCACGGGGAAAGTTCCACAATCGTTACACTCGCCTCACAGCTTATACCTAGCTGTTGTGTTCAGTGAACCCACCTCAATGCATATACCTACCCTTTGTGTTAAGTGAAGCCACCTCACTGCATATACCTACCTTTTGTGTTGCGTGAACCCACCTCACTGCATATACCAAGCTGTTTTGTTCAGTGAACCCACCTCATCACAGCATATACCTAGCTGTTGTGTTCAGTGAACCCACCTCACTGCATATACCTACCTGTTGTGTTGAGTGAACCCACCTCACTGCATATACCTACCTTTTGTGTTAAGTGAACCCACCTCACTGCATATACTTACATTTTGTGTTGAGTGAACCCACCTCACTGCATATACCTAGCTGTTGTGTTCAGTGAACCCACCTCATCAGAGCACATACCTAGCTGTTGTGTTCAGTGAACCCACCTCACTGCATATACCTACCTTTTGTGTTCAGTGAACCCACCTCACTGCATATACCAAGCTGTTGTGTTCAGTGAACCCACCTCATCACAGCATATACCTAGCTGTTGTGTTCAGTGAACCCACCTCACTGCATATACCTACCTTTTGTGTTGAGTGAACCCACCTCACAGCATATACCTAGCTGTTGTGTTCAGTGAACCCACCTCATCACAGCATATACCTAACTGTTGTGTTCAGTGAACCCACCTCATCACAGCATATACCTAGCTGTTGTGTTGAGTGAACCCACCTCATCACAGCATATACCTAGCTGTTGTGTTCAGTGAACCCACCTCATCACAGCATATACCTAGCTGTTGTGTTCAGTGAACCCACCTCTCTGCATATACCTACCTTTTGTGTTGAGTGAACCGACCTCACTGCATATACCTAGCTGTTGTGTTGAGTGAACCCACCTCATCATAGCATATACCTAGCTGTTGTGTTCAGTGAACCCACAGCACTGCATATACCTACCTCTTGTGTTGAGTCAACCCTCCTCACTGCATATACCTAGCTGTTGTGTTCAGTGAACCCACCTCATCACCGCATATACCTAGCTGTTGTGTTCAGTGAACCCACCTCGTCACAGCATATACCTAGCTGTTGTGTTCAGTGAACGCACCTCAATGCATATACCTAGCTGTTGTGTTCAGTGAACCCACCTCATCACAGCATATACCTAGCTGTTGTGTTGAGTGAGCTCGCCTCACAGCTTATACCTAGCTGTTGTGTTGAGTGAACCCACCTCACTGCATATACCTACTTTTTGTGTTGAGTGAACCCTCCTCACTGCATATACCTACCTTTTGTGATCAGTGAACCCACCTCACTGCATATACCTACCTTTTGTGTTCAGTGAACCCACCTCATCACAGCCTATGCCTATCTGTTGTGTTCAGTGAACCAACCTCACTGCATATACCTACCTGTTGTGTTGAGTGAACCCACCTCACTACATATACCTACCTTTTGTGTTGAGTGAACCCACCTCACTGCATATACCTACCTTTTGTGTTCAGTGAACCTACCTCACTGCATATACCTTTCCGTTGTGTTCAGTGAACCCACCTCATCAGAGCACATACCTAGCTGTTGTGTTCAGTGAACCCACCTCACTGCCTATACCTACCTTTTGTGTTGAGTTAACCCACCTCACTGCATATACCTAGCTGTTATGTTCAGTGAACCCATCTCATCACAGCATATACCTAGCTGTTGTGTTCAGTGAACCCACCTCACTGTATATACTTACCTTTTGTGTTGAGTGAACACATCTCACAGTATATACCTAGCTGATGTGTTCAGTGAACCCACCTCACTGCATATACCTACCTTTTGTGTTGAGTGAACGCATCTCACTGCATATAGTTAGCTGTTGTGTTCGGTGAACCCACCTCATCACAGCATATACCTAGCTGTTGTGTTCAGTGAACCCACCTCACTGCATATACCTACCTTTTGTGTTGAGTGAACCCACCTCACAGCATATACCTAGCTGTCGTGTTCAGTGAACCCACCTCATCACAGCATATACCTAGCTGTTGTGTTCAGTGAACCCACCTCACTCCATATACCTACCTTTTGTGTTGAGTGGACCCACCTCACTGCATATACCTAGCTGTCGTGTTCAGTGAACCCACCTCATCACAGCATATACCTAGCTGTTGTGTTCAGTGAACCCTCCTCATCACAGCATATACTTAGCTGTTGTGTTCAGTGAACCCACCTCAGCACAGCATATACCTAGCTGTTGTGTTCAGTGAGCCCACCTTATAGCTTATACCAAGCTGTTGTGTTCAGTGAACCCACCTCACTGCATATACCTACCTTTTGTGTTGAGTGAACCCACCTCACTGCATATACCTACCTTTTGTGTTGAGTGAACCCACTTCACTGCATATACCTATCTTTTGAATTGAGTGAACCCACCTCACTGCATATACCTAGCTGTTGTGTTCAGTGAACCCACCTCATTACAGCATATACCTAGCTGTTGTGTTCAGTGAACCCACCTCATCACAGCATATACCTAGCTGTTGCGTTCAGTGAACGCACCTCACTGCGTATAACTACCTTTAGTGTTCAGTGAACCCACCTCACTGCATATACCTATCCTTTGTGTTGAATGAACCCACCTCATTGCATATACCTAGCTGTTGTGTTCAGTGAACCCACCTCAACACCGCATATACCTAGTTTTTGTGTTCAGTGAACCCACCTCACAGTATATACCTAGCTGTTGTGTTCAGTGAACCCACCTCACTGCATATACCTAGCTGTTGTGTTGAGTGAGCTCGCCTCACAGCTTATACCTAGCTGTTGTGTTCAGTGAACACACCTCACTGCATATACCTACCTTTTGTGTTAAGTGAAGCCACCTCACTGCATATACCTACCTTTTGTGTTGCGTGAACCCCCCTCACTGCATATACGTTCCTTTTGATTTGAGTAAACCCACCTCACTGCATATACCAAGCTGTTTTGTTCAGTGAACCCACCTCATCACAGCCTATGCCTAGCTGTTGTGTTCAGTGAACCCACCTCACTGCATATACCTACCTGTTGTGTTGAGTGAACCCACCTCACTGCATATACCTACCTTTTGTGTTGAGTGAACCCACCTCACTGCATATACCTGCCTTTTGTGTTCAGTGAACCCACCTCACTGCATATACCTAGCTGTTGTGTTCAGTGAACCCACAGCACTGCATCTACCTACCTCTTGTGTTGAGTCAACCCTCCTCACTGCATATACCTAGCTGTTGTGTTCAGTGAACCCACCTCATCACCTCATATACCTAGCTGTTGTGTTCAGTGAACCCACCTCGTCACAGCATATACCTAGCTGTTGTGTTCAGTGAACGCACCTCAATGCATATACCTAGCTGTTGTGTTCAGTGAACCCACCTCATCACAGCATATACCTGGCTGTTGTGTTGAGTGAGCTCGCCTCACAGCTTATACCTAGCTGTTGTGTTGATTGAACCCACCTCACTGCATATACCTACTTTTTGTGTTGAGTGAACCCTCCTCACTGCATATTCCTAGCTGTTGTGTTCAGTAAACCCACCTCACTGCATATACCTACCCTTTGTGTTAATTGAAGCCACCTCACTGCATATACCTACCTTTTGTGTTGCGTGAACCCACCTCACTGCATATACCTACCTTTTGAATTGAGTGAACCCACCTCACTGCATATACCAAGCTGTTTTGTTCAGTGAACCCACCTCATCACAGCCTATGCCTAGCTGTTGTGTTCAGTGAACCCACCTTACTGCATATACCTACCTGTTGTGTTGAGTGAACCCACCTCACTGCATATACCTACCTTTTGTGTTGAGTGAACCCACCTCACTGCATATACCTACCTTTTGTGTTCAGTGAACCCACCTCATCAGAGCACATACCTAGCTGTTGTGTTCAGTGAACCCACCTCACTGCCTATACCTACCTTTTGTGTTTAGTTAACCCACCTCACTGCATATACCTAGCTGTTATGTTCAGTGAACCCATCTCATCACAGCATATACCTAGCTGTTGTGTTCAGTGAACCCACCTCACTGCATATACTTACCTTTTGTGTTGAGTGAACACATCTCACAGTATATACCTAGCTGATGTGTTCAGTGAACCCACCTCACTGCATATACCTACCTTTTGTGTTGAGTGAACCCACCTCACAGCATATACCTAGCTGTCGTGTTCAGTGAACCCACCTCATCACAGCATATACCTAGCTGTTGTGTTCAGTGAACCCACCTCACTGCATATACCTACCTTTTGTGTTGAGTGGACCCACCTCACTGCATATACCTAGCTGTCGTGTTCAGTGAACCCACCTCATCACAGCATATACCTAGCTGTTGTGTTCAGTGAACCCACCTCATCACAGCATATACCTAGCTGTTGTGTTCAGTGAACCCACCTCAGCACAGCATATACCTAGCTGTTGTGTTCAGTGAGCCCACCTCATAGCTTATACCAAACTGTTGTGTTCAGTGAACCCACCTCACTGCATATACCTACCTTTTGTGTTGAGTGAACCCACCTCACTGCATATACCTACCTTTTGTGTTTAGTGAACCCACTTCACTGCATATACCTACCTTTTGAATTGAGTGAACCCACCTCATCACAGCATATACCTAGCTGTTGCGTTCAGTGAACGCACCTCACTGCATATAACTACCTTTAGTGTTCAGTGAACCCACCTCACTGCATATACCTATCCTTTGTGTTGAATGAACCCACCTCATTGCATATACCTAGCTGTTGTGTTCAGTGAACCCACCTCAACACCGCATATACCTAGTTTTTGTGTTCAGTGAACCCACCTCACAGTATATACCTAGCTGTTGTGTTCAGTGAACCCACCTCACTGCATATACCTAGCTGTTGTGTTGAGTGAACCCACCTCATCACAGCATGTACCTAGCTGTTGTGTTCAGTGAACCCACCTCATCACAGCATATACCTAGCTGTTGTGTTGAGTGAGCTCGCCTCACAGCTTATACCTAGCTGTTGTGTTCAGTGAACACACCTCACTGCATATACCTACCTTTTGTGTTAAGTGAAGCCACCTCACTGCATATACCTACCTTTTGTGTTGCGTGAACCCCCCTCACTGCATATACGTTCCTTTTGATTTGAGTGAACCCACCTCACTGCATATACCAAGCTGTTTTGTTCAGTGAACCCACCTCATCACAGCCTATGCCTAGCTGTTGTGTTCAGTGAACCCACCTCACTGCATATACCTACCTGTTGTGTTGAGTGAACCCACCTCACTGCATATACCTACCTTTTGTGTTGAGTGAACCCACCTCACTGCATATACCTGCCTTTTGTGTTCAGTGAACCCACCTCACTGCATATACCTAGCTGTTGTGTTCAGTGAACCCACAGCACTGCATCTACCTACCTCTTGTGTTGAGTCAACCCTCCTCACTGCATATACCTAGCTGTTGTGTTCAGTGAACCCACCTCATCACCGCATATACCTAGCTGTTGTGTTCAGTGAACCCACCTCGTCACAGCATATACCTAGCTGTTGTGTTCAGTGAACGCACCTCAATGCATATACCTAGCTGTTGTGTTCAGTGAACCCACCTCATCACAGCATATACCTAGCTGTTGTGTTGAGTGAGCTCGCCTCACAGCTTATACCTAGCTGTTGTGTTGAGTGAACCCACCTCACTGCATATACCTACTTTTTGTGTTGAGTGAACCCTCCTCACTGCATATTCCTAGCTGTTGTGTTCAGTAAACCCACCTCACTGCATATACCTACCCTTTGTGTTAAGTGAAGCCACCTCACTGCATATACCTACCTTTTGTGTTGCGTGAACCCACCTCACTGCATATACCTACCTTTTGAATTGAGTGAACCCACCTCACTGCATATACCAAGCTGTTTTGTTCAGTGAACCCACCTCATCACAGCCTATGCCTAGCTGTTGTGTTCAGTGAACCCACCTTACTGCATATACCTACCTGTTGTGTTGAGTGAACCCACCTCACTGCATATACCTACCTTTTGTGTTGAGTGAACCCACCTCACTGCATATACCTACCTTTTGTGTTCAGTGAACCCACCTCATCAGAGCACATACCTAGCTGTTGTGTTCAGTGAACCCACCTCACTGCCTATACCTACCTTTTGTGTTTAGTTAACCCACCTCACTGCATATACCTAGCTGTTATGTTCAGTGAACCCATCTCATCACAGCATATACCTAGCTGTTGTGTTCAGTGAACCCACCTCACTGCATATACTTTCCTTTTGTGTTGAGTGAACACATCTCACAGTATATACCTAGCTGATGTGTTCAGTGAACCCACCTCACTGCATATACCTACCTTTTGTGTTGAGTGAACCCACCTCACAGCATATACCTAGCTGTCGTGTTCAGTGAACCCACCTCATCACAGCATATACCTAGCTGTTGTGTTCAGTGAACCCACCTCACTGCATATACCTACCTTTTGTGTTGAGTGGACCCACCTCACTGCATATACCTAGCTGTCGTGTTCAGTGAACCCACCTCATCACAGCATATACCTAGCTGTTGTGTTCAGTGAACCCACCTCAGCACAGCATATACCTAGCTGTTGTGTTCAGTGAGCCCACCTCATAGCTTATACCAAACTGTTGTGTTCAGTGAACCCACCTCACTGCATATACCTACCTTTTGTGTTGAGTGAACCCACCTCACTGCATATACCTACCTTTTGTGTTGAGTGAACCCACTTCACTGCATATACCTACCTTTTGAATTGAGTGAACCCACCTCACTGCATATACCTAGCTGTTGTGTTCAGTGAACCCACCTCATTACAGCATATACCTAGCTGTTGTGTGCAGTGAACCCACCTCATCACAGCAAATACCTAGCTGTTGCGTTCAGTGAACGCACCTCACTGCATATAACTACCTTTAGTGTTCAGTGAACCCACCTCACTGCATATACCTATCCTTTGTGTTGAATGAACCCACCTCATTGCATACACCTAGCTGTTGTGTTCAGTGAACCCACCTCACTGCATATACCTGCCTTTTGTGTTCAGTGAACCCACCTCACTGCATATACCTAGCTGTTGTGTTCAGTGAACCCACAGCACTGCATCTACCTACCTCTTGTGTTGAGTCAACCCTCCTCACTGCATATACCTAGCTGTTGTGTTCAGTGAACCCACCTCATCACCGCATATACCTAGCTGTTGTGTTCAGTGAACCCACCTCGTCACAGCATATACCTAGCTGTTGTGTTCAGTGAACGCACCTCAATGCATATACCTAGCTGTTGTGTTGAGTGAACCCACCTCATCACAGCATATACCTAGCTGTTGTGTTGAGTGAGCTCGCCTCACAGCTTATACCTAGCTGTTGTGTTGAGTGAACCCACCTCACTGCATATACCTACTTTTTGTGTTGAGTGAACCCTCCTCACTGCATATTCCTAGCTGTTGTGTTCAGTAAACCCACCTCACTGCATATACCTACCCTTTGTGTTAAGTGAAGCCACCTCACTGCATATACCTACCTTTTGTGTTGCGTGAACCCACCTCACTGCATATACCTACCTTTTGAATTGAGTGAACCCACCTCACTGCATATACCAAGCTGTTTTGTTCAGTGAACCCACCTCATCACAGCCTATGCCTAGCTGTTGTGTTCAGTGAACCCACCTTACTGCATATACCTACCTGTTGTGTTGAGTGAACCCACCTCACTGCATATACCTACCTTTTGTGTTGAGTGAACCCACCTCACTGCATATACCTACCTTTTGTGTTCAGTGAACCCACCTCATCAGAGCACATACCTAGCTGTTGTGTTCAGTGAACCCACCTCACTGCCTATACCTACCTTTTGTGTTTAGTTAACCCACCTCACTGCATATACCTAGCTGTTATGTTCAGTGAACCCATCTCATCACAGCATATACCTAGCTGTTGTGTTCAGTGAACCCACCTCACTGCATATACTTTCCTTTTGTGTTGAGTGAACACATCTCACAGTATATACCTAGCTGATGTGTTCAGTGAACCCACCTCACTGCATATACCTACCTTTTGTGTTGAGTGAACCCACCTCACAGCATATACCTAGCTGTCGTGTTCAGTGAACCCACCTCATCACAGCATATACCTAGCTGTTGTGTTCAGTGAACCCACCTCACTGCATATACCTACCTTTTGTGTTGAGTGGACCCACCTCACTGCATATACCTAGCTGTCGTGTTCAGTGAACCCACCTCATCACAGCATATACCTAGCTGTTGTGTTCAGTGAACCCACCTCAGCACAGCATATACCTAGCTGTTGTGTTCAGTGAGCCCACCTCATAGCTTATACCAAACTGTTGTGTTCAGTGAACCCACCTCACTGCATATACCTACCTCCTGTGTTGAGTGAACCCACCTCACTGCATATACCTACCTTTTGTGTTGAGTGAACCCACTTCACTGCATATACCTACCTTTTGAATTGAGTGAACCCACCTCACTGCATATACCTAGCTGTTGTGTTCAGTGAACCCACCTCATTACAGCATATACCTAGCTGTTGTGTGCAGTGAACCCACCTCATCACAGCAAATACCTAGCTGTTGCGTTCAGTGAACGCACCTCACTGCATATAACTACCTTTAGTGTTCAGTGAACCCACCTCACTGCATATACCTATCCTTTGTGTTGAATGAACCCACCTCATTGCATACACCTAGCTGTTGTGTTCAGTGAACCCACCTCAACACCGCATATACCTAGTTTTTGTGTTCAGTGAACCCACCTCACAGTATATACCTAGCTGTTGTGTTCAGTGAACCCACCTCACTGCATATACCTAGCTGTTGTGTTCAGTGAACCCACCTCATCACAGCATATACCTAGCTGTTGTGTTCAGTGAACCCACCTCATCACAGTATATACCTAGCTGTTGTGTTGAGTGAGCTCGCCTCACAGCTTATACCTAGCTGTTGTGTTCAGTAAACCCACCTCACTGCATATACTTACCTTTTGTGTTGAGTGAACACATCTCACAGTATTTACCTAGCTGATGTGTTCAGTGAACCCACCTCACTGCATATACCTACCTTTTGTGTTGAGTGAACGCATCCCACCTCATCACAGCATATACCTAGCTGTTGTGTTCAGTGAACCCACCTCACTGCATATACCTACCTTTTGTGTTGAGTGAACCCACCTCACAGCATATACCTAGCTGTCGTGTTCAGTGAACCCACCTCATCACAGCATATACCTAGCTGTTGTGTTCAGTGAACCCACCTTACTGCATATACCTACCTTTTGTGTTGAGTGGACCCACCTCACTGCATATACCTAGCTGTCGTGTTCAGTGAACCCACCTCATCACAGCATATACCTAGCTGTTGTGCTCAGTGAACCCACCTCATCACAGCATATACCTAGCTGTTGTGTTCAGTGAGCCCACCTCATAGCTTATACCAAGCTGTTGTGTTCAGTGAACCCACCTCACTGCATATACCTACCTTTTGTGTTGAGTGAACCCACCTCACTGCATATACCTACCTTTTGTGTTGAGTGAACCCACTTCACTGCATATACCTACCTTTTGAATTGAGTAAACCCACCTCACTGCATATACCTAGCTGTTGTGTTCAGTGAACCCACCTCATCACAGCATATACCTAGCTGTTGTGTTCAGTGAGCCCACCTCATAGCTTATACCAAGCTGTTGTGTTCAGTGAACCCACCTCACTGCATATACCTACCTTTTGTGTTGAGTGAACCCACTTCACTGCATATACCTACCTTTTGAATTGAGTGAACCCACCTCACTGCATATACCTAGCTGTTGTGTTCAGTGAACCCACCTCATTACAGCATATACCTAGCTGTTGTGTGCAGTGAACCCACCTCATCACAGCATATACCTAGCTGTTGCGTTCAGTGAACGCACCTCACTGCATATAACTACCTTTAGTGTTCAGTGAACCCACCTCACTGCATATACCTATCCTTTGTGTTGAATGAACCCACCTCATTGCATACACCTAGCTGTTGTGTTCAGTGAACCCACCTCAACACCGCATATACCTAGTTTTTGTGTTCAGTGAACCCACCTCACAGTATATACCTAGCTGTTGTGTTCAGTGAACCCACCTCACTGCATATACCTAGCTGTTGTGTTGAGTGAACCCACCTCATCACAGCATATACCTAGCTGTTGTGTTCAGTGAACCCACCTCATCACAGCATATACCTAGCTGTTGTGTTGAGTGAGCTCGCCTCACAGCTTATACCTAGCTGTTGTGTTTAGTGAACCCACCTCACTGCATATACTTACCTTTTGTGTTGAGTGAACACATCTCACAGTATTTACCTAGCTGATGTGTTCAGTGAACCCACCTCACTGCATATACCTACCTTTTGTGTTGAGTGAACGCATCCCACCTCATCACAGCATATACCTAGCTGTTGTGTTCAGTGAACCCACCTCACTGCATATACCTACCTTTTGTGTTGAGTGAACCCACCTCACAGCATATACCTAGCTGTCGTGTTCAGTGAACCCACCTCATCACAGCATATACCTAGCTGTTGTGTTCAGTGAACCCACCTTACTGCATATACCTACCTTTTGTGTTGAGTGGACCCACCTCACTGCATATACCTAGCTGTCGTGTTCAGTGAACCCACCTCATCACAGCATATACCTAGCTGTTGTGCTCAGTGAACCCACCTCATCACAGCATATACCTAGCTGTTGTGTTCAGTGAGCCCACCTCATAGCTTATACCAAGCTGTTGTGTTCAGTGAACCCACCTCACTGCATATACCTACCTTTTGTGTTGAGTGAACCCACCTCACTGCATATACCTACCTTTTGTGTTGAGTGAACCCACTTCACTGCATATACCTACCTTTTGAATTGAGTAAACCCACCTCACTGCATATACCTAGCTGTTGTGTTCAGTGAACCCACCTCATCACAGCATATACCTAGCTGTTGTGTTGAGTGAGCTCGCCTCACAGCTTATACCTAGCTGTTGTGTTGAGTGAACCCACCTCAGTGCATATACCTACTTTTTGTGTTGAGTGAACCCTCCTCACTGCATATTCCTAGCTGTTGTGTTCAGTAAACCCACCTCACTGCATATACCTACCCTTTGTGTTAAGTGAAGCCACCTCACTGCATATACCTACCTTTTGTGTTGCGTGAACCCACCTCACTGCATATACCTACCTTTTGAATTGAGTGAACCCACCTCACTGCATATACCAAGCTGTTTTGTTCAGTGAACCCACTTTATCACAGCCTATGCCTAGCTGTTGTGTTCAGTGAACCCACCTCACTGCATATACCTACCTGTTGTGTTGAGTGAACCCACCTCACTGCATATACCTACCTTTTGTGTTGAGTGAACCCACCTCACTGCATATACCTACCTTTTGTGTTCAGTGAACCCACCTCATCAGAGCACATACCTAGCTGTTGTGTTCAGTGAACCCACCTCACTGCCTATACCTACCTTTTGTGTTTAGTTAACCCACCTCACTGCATATACCTAGCTGTTATGTTCAGTGAACCCATCTCATCACAGCATATACCTAGCTGTTGTGTTCAGTGAACCCACCTCACTGCATATACTTACCTTTTGTGTTGAGTGAACACATCTCACAGTATATACCTAGCTGATGTGTTCAGTGAACCCACCTCACTGCATATACCTACCTTTTGTGTTGAGTGAACGCATCTCACTGCATATAGTTAGCTGTTGTGTTCGGTGAAACCACCTCATCACAGCATATACCTAGCTGTTGTGTTCAGTGAACCCACCTCACTGCATATACCTACCTTTTGTGTTGAGTGGACCCACCTCACTGCATATACCTAGCTGTCGTGTTCAGTGAACCCACCTCATCACAGCATATACCTAGCTGTTGTGTTCAGTGAACCCACCTCATCACAGCATATACCTAGCTGTTGTGTTCAGTGAACCCACCTCAGCACAGCATATACCTAGCTGTTGTGTTCAGTGAGCCCACCTCATAGCTTATACCAAGCTGTTGTGTTCAGTGAACCCACCTCACTGCATATACCTACCTTTTGTGTTGAGTGAACCCACCTCACTGCATATACCTACCTTTTGTGTTGAGTGAACCCACTTCACTGCATATACCTACCTTTTGAATTGAGTGAACCCACCTCACTGCATATACCTAGCTGTTGTGTTCAGTGAACCCACCTCATTACAGCATATACCTAGCTGTTGTGTGCAGTGAACCCACCTCATCACAGCATATACCTAGCTGTTGCGTTCAGTGAACGCACCTCACTGCATATAACTACCTTTAGTGTTCAGTGAACCCACCTCACTGCATATACCTATCCTTTGTGTTGAATGAACCCACCTCATTGCATACACCTAGCTGTTGTGTTCAGTGAACCCACCTCAACACCGCATATACCTAGTTTTTGTGTTCAGTGAACCCACCTCACAGTATATACCTAGCTGTTGTGTTCAGTGAACCCACCTCACTGCATATACCTAGCTGTTGTGTTGAGTGAACCCACCTCATCACAGCATATATAGCTAGCTGTTGTGTTCAGTGAACCCACCTCATCACAGCATATACCTAGCTGTTGTGTTGAGTGAGCTCGCCTCACAGCTTATACCTAGCTGTTGTGTTCAGTGAACCCACCTCACTGCATATACTTACCTTTTGTGTTGAGTGAACACATCTCACAGTATTTACCTAGCTGATGTGTTCAGTGAACCCACCTCACTGCATATACCTACCTTTTGTGTTGAGTGAACGCATCTTACCTCATCACAGCATATACCTAGCTGTTGTGTTCAGTGAACCCACCTCACTGCATATACCTACCTTTTGTGTTGAGTGAACCCACCTCACAGCATATACCTAGCTGTCGTGTTCAGTGAACCCACCTCATCACAGCATATACCTAGCTGTTGTGTTCAGTGAACCCACCTTACTGCATATACCTACCTTTTGTGTTGAGTGGACCCACCTCACTGCATATACCTAGCTGTTGTGCTCAGTGAACCCACCTCATCACAGCATATACCTAGCTGTTGTGTTCAGTGAGCCCACCTCATAGCTTATACCAAGCTGTTGTGTTCAGTGAACCCACCTCACTGCATATACCTACCTTTTGTGTTGAGTGAACCCACCTCACTGCATATACCTACCTTTTGTGTTGAGTGAACCCACTTCACTGCATATACCTACCTTTTGAATTGAGTAAACCCACCTCACTGCATATACCTAGCTGTTGTGTTCAGTGAACCCACCTCATCACAGCATATACCTAGCTGTTGTGTTGAGTGAGCTCGCCTCACAGCTTATACCTAGCTGTTGTGTTGAGTGAACCCACCTCACTGCATATACCTACTTTTTGTGTTGAGTGAACCCTCCTCACTGCATATTCCTAGCTGTTGTGTTCAGTAAACCCACCTCACTGCATATACCTACCCTTTGTGTTAAGTGAAGCCACCTCACTGCATATACCTACCTTTTGTGTTGCGTGAACCCACCTCACTGCATATACCTACCTTTTGAATTGAGTGAACCCACCTCACTGCATATACCAAGCTGTTTTGTTCAGTGAACCCACCTTATCACAGCCTATGCCTAGCTGTTGTGTTCAGTGAACCCACCTCACTGCATATACCTACCTGTTGTGTTGAGTGAACCCACCTCACTGCATATACCTACCTTTTGTGTTGAGTGAACCCACCTCACTGCATATACCTACCTTTTGTGTTCAGTGAACCCACCTCATCAGAGCACATACCTAGCTGTTGTGTTCAGTGAACCCACCTCACTGCCTATACCTACCTTTTGTGTTTAGTTAACCCACCTCACTGCATATACCTAGCTGTTATGTTCAGTGAACCCATCTCATCACAGCATATACCTAGCTGTTGTGTTCAGTGAACCCACCTCACTGCATATACTTACCTTTTGTGTTGAGTGAACACATCTCACAGTATATACCTAGCTGTTGTGTTCAGTGAACCCACCTCACTGCATATACCTACCTTTTGTGTTGCGTGAACCCACCTCACTGCATATACCTACCTTTTGAATTGAGTGAACCCACCTCACTGCATATACCAAGCTGTTTTGTTCAGTGAACCCACCTTATCACAGCCTATGCCTAGCTGTTGTGTTCAGTGAACCCACCTCACTGCATATACCTACCTGTTGTGTTGAGTGAACCCACCTCACTGCATATACCTACCTTTTGTGTTGAGTGAACCCACCTCACTGCATATACCTACCTTTTGTGTTCAGTGAACCCACCTCATCAGAGCACATACCTAGCTGTTGTGTTCAGTGAACCCACCTCACTGCCTATACCTACCTTTTGTGTTTAGTTAACCCACCTCACTGCATATACCTAGCTGTTATGTTCAGTGAACCCATCTCATCACAGCATATACCTAGCTGTTGTGTTCAGTGAACCCACCTCACTGCATATACTTACCTTTTGTGTTGAGTGAACACATCTCACAGTATATACCTAGCTGTTGTGTTCAGTGAACCCACCTCACTGCATATACCTACCTTTTGTGTTGAGTGAACCCACCTCACAGCATATACCTAGCTGTCGTGTTCAGTGAACCCACCTCATCACAGCATATACCTAGCTGTTGTGTTCAGTGAACCCACCTCACTGCATATACCTACCTTTTGTGTTGAGTGGACCCACCTCACTGCATATACCTAGCTGTTGTGTTCAGTGAACCCACCTCATCACAGCATATACCTAGCTGTTGTGTTCAGTGAACCCACCTCAGCACAGCATATACCTAGCTGTTGTGTTCAGTGAGCCCACCTCATAGCTTATACCAAGCTGTTGTGTTCAGTGAACCCACCTAACTGCATATACCTACCTTTTGTGTTGAGTGAACCCACCTCACTGCATATACCTACCTTTTGTGTTGAGTGAACCCACTTCACTGCATATACCTACCTTTTGAATTGAGTGAACCCACCTCACTGCATATACCTAGCTGTTGTGTGCAGTGAACCCACCTCATCACAGCATATACCTAGCTGTTGCGTTCAGTGAACGCACCTCACTGCATATAACTACCTTTAGTGTTCAGTGAACCCACCTCACTGCATATACCTATCCTTTGTGTTGAATGAACCCACCTCATTGCATACACCTAGCTGTTGTGTTCAGTGAACCCACCTCAACACCGCATATACCTAGTTTTTGTGTTCAGTGAACCCACCTCACAGTATATACCTAGCTGTTGTGTTCAGTGAACCCACCTCACTGCATATACCTAGCTGTTGTGTTGAGTGAACCCACCTCATCACAGCATATACCTAGCTGTTGTGTTCAGTGAACCCACCTCATCACAGCATATACCTAGCTGTTGTGTTGAGTGAGCTCGCCTCACAGCTTATACCTAGCTGTTGTGTTCAGTGAACCCACCTCACTGCATATACTTACCTTTTGTGTTGAGTGAACACATCTCACAGTATTTACCTAGCTGATGTGTTCAGTGAACCCACCTCACTGCATATACCTACCTTTTGTGTTGAGTGAACGCATCCCACCTCATCACAGCATATACCTAGCTGTTGTGTTCAGTGAACCCACCTCACTGCATATACCTACCTTTTGTGTTGAGTGAACCCACCTCACAGCATATACCTAGCTGTCGTGTTCAGTGAACCCACCTCATCACAGCATATACCTAGCTGTTGTGTTCAGTGAACCCACCTTACTGCATATACCTACCTTTTGTGTTGAGTGGACCCACCTCACTGCATATACCTAGCTGTCGTGTTCAGTGAACCCACCTCATCACAGCATATACCTAGCTGTTGTGCTCAGTGAACCCACCTCATCACAGCATATACCTAGCTGTTGTGTTCAGTGAACCCACCTCAGCACAGCATATACCTAGCTGTTGTGTTCAGTGAGCCCACCTCATAGCTTATACCAAGCTGTTGTGTTCAGTGAACCCACCTCACTGCATATACCTACCTTTTGTGTTGAGTGAACCCACCTCACTGCATATACCTACCTTTTGTGTTGAGTGAACCCACTTCACTGCATATACCTACCTTTTGAATTGAGTAAACCCACCTCACTGCATATACCTAGCTGTTGTGTTCAGTGAACCCACCTCATTACAGCATATACCTAGCTGTTGTGTTCAGTGAACCCACCTCATCACAGCATATACCTAGCTGTTGCGTTCAGTGAACGCACCTCACTGCATATAACTACCTTTAGTGTTCAGTGAACCCACCTCACTGCATATACCTATTCTTTGTGTTGAATGAACCCACCTCATTGCATATACCTAGCTGTTGTGTTCAGTGAACCCACCTCAACACCGCATATACCTAGTTTTTGTGTTCAGTGAACCCACCTCACAGTATATACCTAGCTGTTGTGTTCAGTGAACCCACCTCACTGCATATACCTAGCTGTTGTGTTGAGTGAACCCACCTCATCACAGCATATACCTAGCTGTTGTGTTCAGTGAACCCACTTCATCACAGCATATACCTAGCTGTTGTGTTGAGTGAGCTCGCCTCACAGCTTATACCTAGCTGTTGTGTTCAGTGAACCCACCTCACTGCATATACCTACCTTTTGTGTTGAGTGAACCCTCCTCACTGCATATACCTAGCTGTTGTGTTCACTGAACCCACCTCACTGCATATGCCTAGCTTTTGTGTTGAGTGAACCCACTTCACTGCATATACCTACCTTTTGTGTTGAGTGAATTCACCTCACTTCATATACCTACCTTTTGAATTGAGTGAACTTACCTCACTGCATATACCTAGCTGTTGTGTTTCACTGAACCCACCTCATCACAGCATATACCTAGCTGTTGTGTTCAGTGAATCAACCTCATTACAGCATATACCTAGCTTTTGTGTTCAGTGAACCCGCCTCACTGCATATACCTACCTTTTGTGTTGAGTGAACCCACCTCACTACATATACCTAGCTGTTGTGTTCAGTGATCCCACCTCATCACAGCATATACCTAGCTGTTGTGTTCAGTGAACCCACCTCACTGCATACACCTACCATTTGTGTTGAGTGAATCGACCTCACTGCATATACCTAGTTGTTGTGTTCAGTGAACCCACCTCATCACAGCATATACCTAGCTGTTGTGTTCAGTGAACCCACCTCACTGCATATACCTACCTCTTGTGTTAAGTCCATCCACCTCACTGCATATACCTAGCTGTTGTGTTCAGTGAACCCACCTCATCACCGCATATACCTAGTTGTTGTGTTCAGTGAACCCACCTCACAGTATATACCTAGCTGTTGTGTTCAGTGAACCCACCTCATCACAGCATATACCTAGCTTTTGTGTTGAGTGAACCCACCTCATTGCATATACCTAGCTGCTGTGTTCAGTGAACCCACCTCATCACAGCATATACCTAGTTGTTGTGTTGAGTGAGCTCGCCTTACAGCTTATACCTAGCTGTTGTGTTCAGTGAACCCACCTAACTGCATATACCTACCTTTTGTGTTGAGTGAACCCTCCTCATTGCATATACCTAGCTGTCGTGTTCAGTGAACCCACCTCATCACAGCATATACCTAGCTGTTGTGTTCAGTGAACCCACCTCATCACAGCATATACCTAGCTGTTGTGTTCAGTGAACCCACCTCAGCACAGCATATACCTAGCTGTTGTGTTCAGTGAGCCCACCTCATAGCTTATACCAACCTGTTGTGTTCAGTGAACCCACCTCACTGCATATACCTACCTTTTGTGTTGAGTGAACCCACCTCACTGCATATACCTACCTTTTGTGTTGAGTGAACCCACTTCACTGCATATACCTACCTTTTGAATTGAGAGAACCCACCTCACTGCATATACCTAGCTGTTGTGTTCAGTGAACCCACCTCATTACAGCATATACCTAGCTGTTGTGTTCAGTGAACCCACCTCATCACAGCATATACCTAGCTGTTGCGTTCAGTGAACGCACCTCACTGCATATAACTACCTTTAGTGTTCAGTGAACCCACCTCACTGCATATACCTATCCTTTGTGTTGAATGAACCCACCTCATTGCATATACCTAGCTGTTGTGTTCAGTGAACCCACCTCAACACCGCATATACCTAGTTTTTGTGTTCAGTGAACCCACCTCACAGTATATACCTAGCTGTTGTGTTCAGTGAACCCACCTCACTGCATATACCTAGCTGTTGTGTTGAGTGAACCCACCTCATCACAGCATGTACCTAGCTGTTGTGTTCAGTGAACCCACCTCAATGCATATACCTAGCTGTTGTGTTCAGTGAACCCACCTCATCACAGCATATACCTAGCTGTTGTGTTGATTGAGCTCACCTCACAGCTTATACCTAGCTGTTGTGTTCAGTGAACCCACCTCAATGCATATACCTACCCTTTGTGTTAAGTGAAGCCACCTCACTGCATATACCTACCTTTTGTGTTGCGTGAACCCACCTCACTGCATATACCAAGCTGTTTTGTTCAGTGAACCCACCTCATCACAGCATATACCTAGCTGTTGTGTTCAGTGAACCCACCTCACTGCATATACCTACCTGTTGTGTTGAGTGAACCCACCTCACTGCATATACCTACCTTTTGTGTTGAGTGAACCCACCTCACTGCATATACTTACATTTTGTGTTGAGTGAACCCACCTCACTGCATATACCTAGCTATTGTGTTCAGTGAACCCACCTCATCAGAGCACATACCTAGCTGTTGTGTTCAGTGAACCCACCTCACTGCATATACCTACCTCTTGTGTTAAGTCCATCCACCTCACTGCATATACCTAGCTGTTGTGTTCAGTGAACCCACCTCATCACAGCATATACCTAATTGTTGTGTTCAGTGAACCCACCTCACTGCATATACCTACCTTTTGTGTTGAGTGAACCCACCTCACAGCATATACCTAGCTGTTGTGTTCAGTGAACCCACCTCATCACAGCATATACCTAACTGTTGTGTTCAGTGAACCCACCTCATCACAGCATATACCTAGCTGTTGTGTTGAGTGAACCCACCTCATCACAGCATATACCTAGCTGTTGTGTTCAGTGAACCCACCTCATCACAGCATATACCTAGCTGTTGTGTTCAGTGAACCCACCTCTCTGCATATACCTACCTTTTGTGTTGAGTGAACCGACCTCACTGCATATACCTAGCTGTTGTGTTCAGTGAACCCACCTCATCATAGCATATACCTAGCTGTTGTGTTCAGTGAACCCACAGCACTGCATATACCTACCTCTTGTTTTGAGTCAACCCTCCTCACTGCATATACCTAGCTGTTGTGTTCAGTGAACCCACCTCATCACCGCATATACCTAGCTGTTGTGTTCAGTGAACCCACCTCGTCACAGCATATACCTAGCTGTTGTGTTCAGTGAACGCACCTCAATGCATATACCTAGCTGTTGTGTTCAGTGAACCCACCTCATCACAGCATATACCTAGCTGTTGTGTTGAGTGAGCTCGCCTCACAGCTTATACCTAGCTGTTGTGTTGAGTGAACCCACCTCACTGCATATACCTACTTTTTGTGTTGAGTGAACCCTCCTCACTGCATATACCTAGCTGTTGTGTTCAGTGAACCCACCTCACTGCATATACCTACCCTTTGTGTTCAGTGAACCCACCTCATCACAGCATATGCCTAGCTGTTGTGTTCAGTGAACCCACCTCATCACAGCATATACCTAGCTGTTGTGTTCAGTGAACCCACCTTATCGCAGCATATACCTAACTGTTGTGTTCAGTGAGCCCACCTCATAGCTTATACCTAGCTGTTGTGTTGAGTGAACCCACCTCACTGCATATACCTACTTTTTGTGTTGAGTGAACCCTCCTCACTGCATATACCTAGCTGTTGTGTTCAGTGAACCCACCTCACTGCATATACCTACCCTTTGTGTTAAGTGAAGCCACCTCACTGCATATACCTACCTTTTTTGTTGCGTGAACCCACCTCAATGCATATACCTACCTTTTGAATTGAGTGAACCCACCTCACTGCATATACCAAGCTGTTTTGTTCAGTGAACCCACCTCATCACAGCCTATGCCTAGCTGTTGTGTTCAGTGAACCCACCTCACTGCATATACCTACCTGTTGTGTTGAGTGAACCCACCTCACTGCATATACCTACCTTTTGTGTTCAGTGAACCCACCTCACTGCATATACCTAGCTGTTGTGTTCAGTGAACCCACCTCATCAGAGCACATACCTAGCTGTTGTGTTCAGTGAACCCACCTCACTGCCTATACCTACCTTTTGTGTTGAGTTAACCCACCTCACTGCATATACCTACCTTTTGTGTTCAGTGAACCCACCTCACTGCATAAACCTAGCTGTTATGTTCAGTGAACCCATCTCATCACAGCATATACCTAGCTGTTGTGTTCAGTGAACCCACCTCACTGCATATACTTACCTTTTGTGTTAAATGAACACATCTCACAGTATATACCTAGCTGATGTGTTCAGTGAACCCACCTCACTGCATATACCTACCTTTTGTGTTGAGTGAACCCACCTCATCACAGCATATACCTAGCTGTCGTGTTCAGTGAACCCACCTCACTGCATATACATACCTTTTGTGTTGAGTGGACCCACCTCACTGCATATACCTAGCTGTCGTGTTCAGTGAACCCACCTCATCACAGCATATACCTAGCTGTTGTGTTCAGTGAACCCACCTCATCACAGCATATACCTAGCTGTTGTGTTCAGTGAACCCACCTCATCACAGCATATACCTAGCTGTTGTGTTCAGTGAGCCCACCTCATAGCTTATACCTAGCTGTTGTGTTCAGTGAACCCACCTCACTGCATATACCTACCTTTTGTGTTGAGTGAACCCACCTCACTGCATATACCTACCTTTTGAATTGAGTGAACCCACCTCACTGCATATACCTAGCTGTTGTGTTCAGTGAACCCACCTCATCACAGCATATACCTAGCTGTTGCGTTCAGTGAACGCACCTCACTGCATATAACTACCTTTAGTGTTCAGTGAACCCACCTCACTGCATATACCTATCCTTTGTGTTGAATGAACCCACCTCATTGCATATACCTAGCTGGTGTGTTCAGTGAACCCACCTCACTGCATATACCTAGCTGTTGTGTTGAGTGAACCCACCTCATCACAGCATATACCTAGCTGTTGTGTTCAGTGAACCCACCTCATCACAGCATATACCTAGCTGTTGTGTTGAGTGAGCTCGCCTCACAGCTTATACCTAGCTGTTGTGTTCAGTGAACCCACCTCACTGCATATACCTACCTTTTGTGTTGAGTGAACCCTCCTCACTGCATATACCGAGCTGTTGTGTTCACTGAACCCACCTCACTGCATATGCCTAGCTTTTGTGTTGAGTGAACCCACCTCACTGCATATACCTACCTTTTGAGTTGTGTGAATTCACCTCACTTCATATACCTACCTTTTGAATTGAGTGAACCCACCTCACTGCATATACCTAGCTGTTGTGTTCAGTGAACCCACCTCATCACAGCATATACCTAGCTGTTGTGTTCAGTGAATCAACCTCATTACAGCATATACCTAGCTGTTGTGTTCAGTGAACCCACCTCACTGCATATACCTACCTTTTGTGTTGAATGAACCCACCTCACAAAATACACCTAGCTGTTGTGTTCAGTGAACCCACCTCACTGCATATACCTACCTTTTGTGTTGAGTGAACCCACCTCACTACATATACCTAGCTGTTGTGTTCAGTGATCCCACCTCATCACAGCATATACCTAGCTGTTGTGTTCAGTGAACCCACCTCACTGCATACACCTACCATTTGTGTTGAGTGAATCGACCTCACTGCATATACCTAGTTGTTGTGTTCAGTGAACCCACCTCATCACAGCATATACCTAGCTGTTGTGTTCAGTGAACCCACCTCACTGCATATACCTACCTCTTGTGTTGAGTCCATCCACCTCACTGCATATACCTAGCTGTTGTGTTCAGTGAACCCACCTCATCACCGCATATACCTAGTTGTTGTGTTCAGTGAACCCACCTCACAGTATATACCTAGCTGTTGTGTTCAGTGACCCCACCTCTTCACAGCATATACCTAGCTGTTGCGTTGAGTGAACCCACCTCAATGCATATATCTAGCTGTTGTGTTCAGTGAACCCACCTCACCACAGCATATACCTAGTTGTTGTGTTGAGTGAGCTCGCCTCACAGCTTATACCTAGCTGTTGTGTTCAGTGAACCCACCTAACTGCATATACCTACCTTTTGTGTTGAGTGAACCCTCCTCATTGCATATACCTAGCTGTTGTGTTCAGTGAACCCACCTAACTGCATATACCTACCTTTTGTGTTGAGTGAACCCTCCTCATTGCATATACCTAGCTGTTGTGTTCAGAGCTGTTGTGTTCAGTGAACCCACCTCACTGCATATACCTACCCTTTGTGTTAAGTGAAGCCACCTCACTGCATATACCTACCTTTTGTGTTGCCTGAACCCACCTCACTGCATATACCTACCTTTTGAATTGAGTGAACCCACCTCACTGCATATACCAAGCTGTTTTGTTCAGTGAACCCACCTCATCACAGCATATACCTAGCTGTCGTGTTCAGTGAACCCAACTCACTGCATATACCTACCTGTTGTGTTGAGTGAACCCACCTCACTGCATATACCTCCCTTTTGTGTTGAGTGAACCCACCTCACTGCATATTCCTACCTTTTGTGTTGAGTGAACCGACCTCATTGCATATACCTATCTGTTGTGTTCAGTGAACCCACCTCACTGCATATACTTACCTTTTGTGTTGAGTGAACCCATCTCACATCATATACCTAGCTATTGTGTTGAGTGAACCCACCTCACTGCATATACCTCCCTTTTGTGTTGAGTGAACCCACCTCACTGCATATACTTACCTTTTGTGTTGAGTGAACCGACCTCACTGCATATACCTAGCTGTTGTGTTCAGTGAACCCACCTCATCAGAGCACATACCTAGCTGTTGTGTTCAGTGAACCCACCTCACTGCATATACCTACCTGTTGTGTTGAGTGAACCCGCCTCACTGCATATACCTAGCTGTTGTGTTCAGTGAACCCATCTCATCACAGCATATACCTAGCTGTTGTGTTCAGTGAACCCACCTCACTGCATATAGTTACCTTTTGTGTTTAGTGAACCCATCTCACAGTATATACCTAGCTGATGTGTTCAGTGAACCGACCTCACTGCATATACCTACCTTTTGTGCTGAGTGAACCCACCTCACTGCATATACCTAGCTGTTGTGTTCAGTGAACCCACCTCATCACAGCATATACCTAGCTGTTGTGTTCAGTGAACCCACATCACTGCATATACCTACCTTTTGCGTTGAGTGAACCCACCTCACAGCATATACCTAGCTGTTGTGTTCAGTGAACCCACCTCATCACAGCATATACCTAGCTGTTGTGTTCAGTGAACCCACCTCACTGCATATACCTACCTCTTGTGTTGAGTCAACCCACCTCACTGCATATACCTAGCTGTTGTGTTCAGATAACCCACCTCATCACCGCATATACCTAGCTGTTGTGTTCAGTGAACCCACCTCACAGTATATACCTAGCTGTTGTGTTCAGTGAACCCACCTCATCACAGCATATACCTAGCTGTTGTGTTCAGTGAACCCACCTCATCAGAGCACATACCTAGCTGTTGTATTCAGTGAACCCACCTCACTGCCTATACTTACCTTTTGTGTTGAGTGAACCCACCTCACTGCATATACCTAGCTGTTGTGTTCAGTGAACCCATCTCATCACAGCATATACCTAGCTGTTGTGTTCAGAGAACCCACCTCACTGCATATACTTACCTTTTGTGTTGAGTGAACACATCTCACAGTATATACCTAGCTGATGTGTTCAGTGAACCCACCTCACTGCATATACCTATTTTTTGTGTTGAGTGAACCCACCTCACAGCATATACCTAGCTGTCGTGTTCAGTGAACCCACCTCATCACAGCATATACCTAGCTGTTGTGTTCAGTGAACCCACCTCACTGCATATACCTACCTTTTGTGTTGAGTGGACCCACCTCACAGCATATACCTAGCTGTTGTGTTCAGTGAACCCACCTCATCACAGCATATGCCTAGCTGTTGTGTTCAGTAAACCCACCTCATCGCAGCATATACCTAGCTGTTGTGTTCAGTGAGCCCACCTCATAGCTTATACCTAGCTGTTGTGTTCAGTGAACCCACCTCACTGCATATACCTACCTTTTGTGTTGAGTGAACCCACCTCACTGCATATACCTACCTTTTGTGTTGAGTGAACCCACCTCACTGCATATACCTACCTTTTGAATTGAGTGAACCCACCTCACTGCATATACCTAGCTGTTGTGTTCCATGAACCCACCTCATCACAGCATATACCTAGCTGTTGTGTTCAGTGAACCCACCTCATCACAGCATATACCTAGCTGTTGCGTTTAGTGAACCCACCTCACTGCATATAACTACCTTTAGTGTTCAGTGAACCCACCTCACTGCATATACCAACCCTTTAGTTGAATGAACCCACCTCATTGCATATACCTAGCTGTTGTGTTCAGTGAACCCACCTCAACACCGCATATACCTAGCTGTTGTGTTCAGTGAACCCACCTCACTGCATATACCTAGCTGTTGTGCTGAGTGAACACACCTCATCACACCATATACCTAGCTGTTGTGTTCAGTGAACCCACCTCATCACAGCATATACCTAGCTGTTGTGTTGAGTGAGTTCGCCTCACAGCTTATACATAGCTGTTGTGTTCAGTGAACCCACCTCACTGCATATACCTACCTTTTGTGTTGAGTGAACCCTCCTCACTGCATATACCTACCTTTTGTGTTCAGTGAATCCACCTCACTTCATATACATTCCTTTTGATTTCAGTGAACCCACCTCACTGCCTATACCTAGCTGTTGTGTTCAGTGAACCCACCTCATCACAGCATATACCTAGTTTTTTACAAAATATACTTAGCTGTTGTGTTCAGTGGGTTCACTGAACAGCTGTTGTGTTCAGTGAACCCACCTCACTTTTGTGTTGAGTGAACCCATCTCACAGCATATACCTAGCTGTTGTGTTCAGTGAACCCACCTCATAGCATATACCTATCCATTGTGTTGAATGAACCCACCTCATTGCATATACCTAGCTGTTGTGTTCAGTGAACCCACCTCAACACCGCATATACCTAGTTTTCTTGTTCAGTGAACCCACCTCACAGTATATACCTAGCTGTTGTGTTCAGTGAACCCACCTCACTGCATATACCTAGCTGTTGTGCTGAGTGAACACACCTCATCACAGCATATACCTACCTGTTGTGTTCAGTGAACCCACCTCATCACAGCATATACCTAGCTGTTGTGTTGAGTGAGCTCGCCTCACAGCCTATACCTAGCTGTTGTGTTCAGTGAACCCACCTCACTGCATATACCTACCTTTTGTGTTGAGTGAACCCTCCTTACTGCATATACATAGCTGTTGTGTTCAGTGAACCAGTCTCACTGCATATACCTACCTTTTGTGTTGAGTGAATCCACCTCACTTCATATACATACATTTTGATTTCAGTGAACCCACCTCACTGCATATACCTAGCTGTTGTGTTCAATGAACCCACCTCATCACAGCATATACCTAGCTGTTGTTTTCAGTGAACCCACCTCATTACAGCATATACCTAGCTGTTGTGTTCAGTGAACCCACCTCACAAAATATACGTAGCTGTTGTGTTCAGTGAACCCACCTCACTGCATATACCTACCTTTTGTGTTGAGTGAACCCACCTCACTGCATATACCTAGCTGTTGTGTCAGTGATCCCACCTCATCACAGCATATACCTAGCTGTTGTGTTGAGTGAGCTC
Organism: Hyperolius riggenbachi; assembly: GCF_040937935.1. Taxonomy (NCBI): domain Eukaryota; kingdom Metazoa; phylum Chordata; class Amphibia; order Anura; family Hyperoliidae; genus Hyperolius; species Hyperolius riggenbachi. Next base: position 397,429,691 of record NC_090647.1, on the reverse strand, counting down.
GCCTCACAGCTTATACCTAGCTGTTGTGTTCAGTGAACCCACCTCACTGCATATACCTACCTTTTGTGTTGAGTGAACCCTCCTTACTGCATATACATAGCTGTTGTGTTCAGTGAACCCACCTCATTGCATATACCTACCTTTTGTGTTGAGTGAACCCACCTCACTGCATATATCTACCTTTTATGTTGAGTGAATCCACCTCACTTCATATACATACCTTTTGATTTCAGTGAACCCACCTCACTGCATATACCTAGCTGTTGTGTTCAATGAACCCACCTCATCACAGCATATACCTAGCTGTTGTTTTCAGTGAACCCACCTCATTACAGCATATACCTAGCTGTTGTGTTCAGTGAACCCACCTCACTGCATATACCTACCTTTTGTGTTGAATGAACCCACCTCACAAAATATACTTAGCTGTTGTGTTCAGTGAACCCACCTCACTGCATATACCTACCTTTTGTATTGAGTGAACCAACCTCACTGCATATACCTAGCTATTGTGTTCAGTAAACCACCTCATCACAGCATATACTTAGCTGTTGTGTTCAGTGAACCCACCTCACTGCATATACTTACCTTTTGTGTTGACTGAACCCATCTCACATCATATACCTAGCTGTTGTGTTCAATGAACCCACCTTACTGCATATACCTACCTTTTGTGTTGAGTGAACCCACCTCACTGCATATACCTAGCTGTTGTGTTCAGTGAACCCACCTTATCACAGCATATACCTAGCTGTTGTGTTCAGTGAACCCACCTCACTGCATATACTTACCTTTTGTGTTGAGTGAACCCATCTCACAGCATATACCTAGCTGTTGTGTTCAGTGAACCCACCTCACAGCATATACCTATCCTTTGTGTTGAATGAACCCACCTCATTGCATATACCTAGCTGTTGTGTTTAGTGAACCCACCTCAACACCGCATATACCTAGTTTTTGTGTTCAGTGAACCCACCTCACAGTATATACCTAGCTGTTGTGTTCAGTGAACCCACCTCACTGCATATACCTAGCTGTTGTGCTGAGTGAACACACCTCATCACAGCATATACCTAGCTGTTGTGTTCAGTGAACCCACCTCATCACAGCATATACCTAGCTGTTGTGTTGAGTGAGCTCGCCTCACAGCTTATACCTAGCTGTTGTGTTCAGTGAACCCACCTCACTGCATATACCTACCTTTTGTGTTGAGTGAACCCTCCTTACTGCATATACATAGCTGTTGTGTTCAGTGAACCCACCTCACTGCATATACCTACCTTTTGTGTTGAGTGAACCCACCTCACTGCATAAACCTACCTTTTGTGTTGAGTGAATCCACCTCACTTCATATACATACCTTTTGATTTCAGTAAACCCACCTCACTGCATATACCTAGCTGTTGTGTTCAATGAACCCACCTCATCACAGCATATACCTAGCTGTTGTTTTCAGTGAACCCACCTCATTACAGCATATACCTAGCTGTTGTGTTCAGTGAACCCACCTCACTGCATATATCTACCTTTTGTGTTGAATGAACCCACCTCACAAAATATACTTAGCTGTTGTGTTCAGTGAACCCACCTCACTGCATATTATTATTATTATTATTATTATTTAGTATTTATATAGCGCCGACATATTACGCAGCGCTGTACAGTGTATATATATATATCTTGTCACTAACTGTCCCTCAAAGGTGCTCACAATCTAATCCCTACCATTGCCATATGTCTATATTATGTAGTGTAAGTACTGTAGTCTAGGGCCAATTTGTTAGGGGTAGCCAATTAACTTATCCGTATGTTTTTGGAATGTGGGAGGAAACCGGAGTGCCCGGAGGAAACCCACGCAGACACGGAGAGAACATTCAAACTCTTTGCAGATAGTGCCCTGGCTGGGATTCGAACCAGGGACCCAGCGCTGCAAGGCGAGAGAGCTAACCACTACGCCACCGTGCTGCCCACGGCATATACCTACCTTTTGTGTTGAGTGAACCCACCTCACTGCATATACCTAGCTGTCGTGTTCAGTGAACCCACCTCATCACAGCATATACCTAGCTGTTGTGTTCAGTGAACCCACCTCACTGCATATACCTACCTTTTGTGTTGAGTGAACCCACCTCACTGCATATACCTACCTTTTGTGTTGAGTGAACCCACTTCACTGCATATACCTACCTTTTGAATTGAGTGAACCCACCTCACTGCATATACCTAGCTGTTGTGTTCAGTGAACCCACCTCATTACAGCATATACCTAGCTGTTGTGTTCAGTGAACCCACCTCATCACAGCATATACCTAGCTGTTGCGTTCAGTGAACGCACCTCACTGCATATAACTACCTTTAGTGTTCAGTGAACCCACCTCACTGCATATACCTATCCTTTGTGTTGAATGAACCCACCTCATTGCATATACCTAGCTGTTGTGTTCAGTGAACCCACCTCAACACCGCATATACCCAGTTTTTGTGTTCAGTGAACCCACCTCACAGTATATACCTAGCTGTTGTGTTCAGTGAACCCACCTCACTGCATATACCTAGCTGTTGTGTTGAGTGAACCCACCTCATCACAGCATATACCTAGCTGTTGTGTTCAGTGAACCGACCTCAATGCATATACCTAGCTGTTGTGTTCAGTGAACCCACCTCATCACAGCATATACCTAGCTGTTGTGTTGATTGAGCTCGCCTCACAGCTTATACCTAGCTGTTGTGTTCAGTGAACCCACCTCAATGCATATACCTACCCTTTGTGTTAAGTGAAGCCACCTCACTGCATATACCTACCTTTTGTGTTGCGTGAACCCACCTCACTGCATATACCAAGCTGTTTTGTTCAGTGAACCCACCTCATCACAGCATATACCTAGCTGTTGTGTTCAGTGAACCCACCTCACTGCATATAACTACCTGTTGTGTTGAGTGAACCCACCTCACTGCATATACCTACCTTTTGTGTTGAGTGAACCCACCTTACTGCATATACTTACATTTTGTGTTGAGTGAACCCACCTCACTGCAAATACCTAGCTGTTGTGTTCAGTGAACCCACCTCATCAGAGCACATACCTAGCTGTTGTGTTCAGTGAACCCACCTCACTGCATACACCTACCTTTTGTGTTCAGTGAACCCACCTCACTGCATATACCTAGCTGTTGTGTTCAGTGAACCCACCTCATCACAGCATATACCTAGCTTTTGTGTTCAGTGAACCCACCTCACTGCATATACCTACCTTTTGTTTTGAGTGAACCCACCTCACAGCATATACCTAGCTGTTGTGTTCAGTGAACCCACCTCATCACAGCATATACCTAACTGTTGTGTTCAGTGAACCCACCTCATCACAGCATATACCTAGCTGTTGTGTTGAGTGAACCCACCTCATCACAGCATATACCTAGCTGTTGTGTTCAGTGAACCCACCTCATCACAGCATATACCTACCTGTTGTGTTCAGTGAACCCACCTCTCTGCATATACCTACCTTTTGTGTTGAGTGAACCGACCTCACTGCATATACCTAGCTGTTGTGTTCAGTGAACCCACCTCATCACAGCATATACTTAGCTGTTGTGTTCAGTGAACCCACAGCACTGCATATACCTACCTCTTGTGTTGAGTCAACCCTCCTCACTGCATATACCTAGCTGTTGTGTTCAGTGAACCCACCTCATCACCGCATATACCTAGCTGTTGTGTTCAGTGAACCCACCTCGTCACAGCATATACCTAGCTGTTGTGTTCAGTGAACGCACCTCAATGCATATACCTAGCTGTTGTGTTCAGTGAACCCACCTCATCACAGCATATACCTAGCTGTTGTGTTGAGTGAGCTTGCCTCACAGCTTATACCTAGCTGTTGTGTTGAGTGAACCCACCTCACTGCATATACCTACTTTTTGTGTTGAGTGAACCCTCCTCACTGCATATACCTAGCTGTTGTGTTCAGTGAACCCACCTCACTGCATATACCTACCCTTTGTGTTAAGTGAAGCCACCTCACTGCATATACCTACCTTTTGTGTTGCGTGAACCCACCTCACTGCATATACCTACCTTTTGAACTGAGTGAACCCACCTCACTGCATATACCAAGCTGTTTTGTTCAGTGAACCCACCTCATCACAGCCTATGCCTAGCTGTTGTGTTCAGTGAACCCACCTCACTGCATATACCTACCTGTTGTGTTGAGTGAACCCACCTCACTGCATATACCTACCTTTTGTGTTGAGTGAACCCACCTCACTGCATATACCTACCTTTTGTGTTCAGTGAACCCACCTCACTGCATATACCTAGCTGTTGTGTTCAGTGAACCCACCTCATCAGAGCACATAACTAGCTGTTGTGTTCAGTGAATCCACCTCACTGCCTATACCTACCTTTTGTGTTGAGTTAACGCACCTCACTGCATATACCTAGCTGTTATGTTCAGTGAACCCATCTCATCACAGCATATACCTAGCTGTTGTGTTCAGTGAACCCACCTCACTGCATATACTTACCTTTTGTGTTGAGTGAACACATCTCACAGTATATACCTAGCTGATGTGTTCAGTGAACCCACCTCACTGCATATACCTACCTTTTGTGTTGAGTGAACGCATCTCACTGCATATAGTTAGCTGTTGTGTTCGGTGAACCCACCTCATCACAGCATATACCTAGCTGTTGTGTTCAGTGAACCCACCTCACTCCATATACCTACCTTTTGTGTTGAGTGGACCCACCTCACTGCATATACCTAGCTGTCGTGTTCAGTGAACCCACCTCGTCACAGCATATTCCTAGCTGTTGTGTTCAGTGAACGCACCTCAATGCATATACCTAGCTGTTGTGTTCAGTGAACCCACCTCATCACAGCATATACCTAGCTGTTGTGTTGAGTGAGCTCGCCTCACAGCTTATACCTAGCTGTTGTGTTGAGTGAACCCACCTCACTGCATATACCTACTTTTTGTGTTGAGTGAACCCTCCTCACTGCATATACCTAGCTGTTGTGTTCAGTTAACCCACCTCACTGCATATACCTACCCTTTGTGTTAAGTGAAGCCACCTCACTGCATATACCTACCTTTTGTGTTGCGTGAACCCACCTCACTGCATATACCTACCTTTTGAATTGAGTGAACCCACCTCACTGCATATACCAAGCTGTTTTGTTCAGTGAACCCACCTTATCACAGCCTATGCCTAGCTGTTGTGTTCAGTGAACCCACCTCACTGCATATACCTACCTGTTGTGTTGAGTGAACCCACCTCACTGCATATACCTACCTTTTGTGTTGAGTGAACCCACCTCACTGCATATACCTACCTTTTGTGTTCAGTGAACCCACCTCACAGTATATACCTAGCTGTTGTGTTCAGTGAACCCACCTCACTGCATATACCTAGCTGTTGTGTTGAGTGAACCCACCTCATCACAGCATGTACCTAGCTGTTGTGTTCAGTGAACCCACCTCATCACAGCATATACCTAGCTGTTGTGTTGAGTGAGCTCGCCTCACAGCTTATACCTAGCTGTTGTGTTCAGTGAACCCACCTCACTGCATATACCTACCTTTTGTGTTGCGTGAACCCCCTCACTGCATATACGTTCCTTTTGATTTGAGTGAACCCACCTCACTGCATATACCAAGCTGTTTTGTTCAGTGAACCCACCTCATCACAGCCTATGCCTAGCTGTTGTGTTCAGTGAACCCACCTCACTGCATATACCTACCTGTTGTGTTGAGTGAACCCACCTTACTGCATATACCTACCTTTTGTGTTGAGTGAACCCACCTCACTGCATATACCTGCCTTTTGTGTTCAGTGAACCCACCTCACTGCATATACCTAGCTGTTGTGTTCAGTGAACCCACAGCACTGCATATACCTACCTCTTGTGTTGAGTCAACCCTCCTCACTGCATATACCTAGCTGTTGTGTTCAGTGAACCCACCTCATCACCGCATATACCTAGCTGTTGTGTTCAGTGAACCCACCTCGTCACAGCATATACCTAGCTGTTGTGTTCAGTGAACGCACCTCAATGCATATACCTAGCTGTTGTGTTCAGTGAACCCACCTCATCACAGCATATACCTAGCTGTTGTGTTGAGTGAGCTCGCCTCACAGCTTATACCTAGCTGTTGTGTTGAGTGAACCCACCTCACTGCATATACCTACTTTTTGTGTTGAGTGAACCCTCCTCACTGCATATTCCTAGCTGTTGTGTTCAGTAAACCCACCTCACTGCATATACCTACCCTTTGTGTTAAGTGAAGCCACCTCACTGCATATACCTACCTTTTGAATTGAGTGAACCCACCTCACTGCATATACCAAGCTGTTTTCTTCAGTGAACCCACCTCATCACAGCCTATGCCTAGCTGTTGTGTTCAGTGAACCCACCTCACTGCATATACCTACCTGTTGTGTTGAGTGAACCCACCATACTGCATATACCTACCTTTTGTGTTAAGTGAACCCACCTCACTGCATATACCTACCTTTTGTGTTCAGTGAACCCACCTCATCAGAGCACATACCTAGCTGTTGTGTTCAGTGAACCCACCTCACTGCCTATACCTACCTTTTGTGTTTAGTTAACCCACCTCACTGCATATACCTAGCTGTTATGTTCAGTGAACCCATCTCATCACAGCATATACCTAGCTGTTGTGTTCAGTGAACCCACCTCACTGCATATACTTACCTTTTGTGTTGAGTGAACACATCTCACAGTATATACCTAGCTGATGTGTTCAGTGAACCCACCTCACTGCATATACCTACCTTTTGTGTTGAGTGAACACATCTCACTGCATATAGTTAGCTGTTGTGTTCGGTGAACCCACCTCATCACAGCATATACCTAGCTGTTGTGTTCAGTGAACCCACCTCACTGCATATACCTACCTTTTGTGTTGAGTGAACCCACCTCACAGCATATACCTAGCTGTCGTGTTCAGTGAACCCACCTCATCACAGCATATACCTAGCTGTTGTGTTCAGTGAACCCACCTCACTGCATATACCTACCTTTTGTGTTGAGTGGACCCACCTCACTGCATATACCTAGCTGTTGTGTTCAGTGAACCCACCTCATCACAGCATATACCTAGCTGTTGTGTTCAGTGAACCCACCTCAGCACAGCATATACCTAGCTGTTGTGTTCAGTGAGCCCACCTCATAGCTTATACCAAGCTGTTGTGTTCAGTGAACCCACCTCACTGCATATACCTACCTTTTGTGTTGAGTGAACCCACCTCACTGCATATACCTACCTTTTGTGTTGAGTGAACCCACTTCACTGCATATACCTACCTTTTGAATTGAGTGAACCCACCTCACTGCATATACCTAGCTGTTGTGTTCAGTGAACCCACCTCATTACAGCATATACCTAGCTGTTGTGTGCAGTGAACCCACCTCATCACAGCATATACCTAGCTGTTGCGTTCAGTGAACGCACCTCACTGCATATAACTACCTTTAGTGTTCAGTGAACCCACCTCACTGCATATACCTATCCTTTGTGTTGAATGAACCCACCTCATTGCATACACCTAGCTGTTGTGTTCAGTGAACCCACCTCAACACCGCATATACCTAGTTTTTGTGTTCAGTGAACCCACCTCACAGTATATACCTAGCTGTTGTGTTCAGTGAACCCACCTCACTGCATATACCTAGCTGTTGTGTTGAGTGAACCCACCTCATCACAGCATATACCTAGCTGTTGTGTTCAGTGAACCCACCTCATCACAGCATATACCTAGCTGTTGTGTTGAGTGAGCTCGCCTCACAGCTTATACCTAGCTGTTGTGTTCAGTGAACCCACCTCACTGCATATACTTACCTTTTGTGTTGAGTGAACACATCTCACAGTATTTACCTAGCTGATGTGTTCAGTGAACCCACCTCACTGCATATACCTACCTTTTGTGTTGAGTGAACGCATCCCACCTCATCACAGCATATACCTAGCTGTTGTGTTCAGTGAACCCACCTCACTGCATATACCTACCTTTTGTGTTGAGTGAACCCACCTCACAGCATATACCTAGCTGTCGTGTTCAGTGAACCCACCTCATCACAGCATATACCTAGCTGTTGTGTTCAGTGAACCCACCTTACTGCATATACCTACCTTTTGTGTTGAGTGGACCCACCTCACTGCATATACCTAGCTGTCGTGTTCAGTGAACCCACCTCATCACAGCATATACCTAGCTGTTGTGCTCAGTGAACCCACCTCATCACAGCATATACCTAGCTGTTGTGTTCAGTGAACCCACCTCAGCACAGCATATACCTAGCTGTTGTGTTCAGTGAGCCCACCTCATAGCTTATACCAAGCTGTTGTGTTCAGTGAACCCACCTCACTGCATATACCTACCTTTTGTGTTGAGTGAACCCACTTCACTGCATATACCTACCTTTTGAATTGAGTAAACCCACCTCACTGCATATACCTAGCTGTTGTGTTCAGTGAACCCACCTCATTACAGCATATACCTAGCTGTTGTGTTCAGTGAACCCACCTCATCACAGCATATACCTAGCTGTTGCGTTCAGTGAACGCACCTCACTGCATATAACTACCTTTAGTGTTCAGTGAACCCACCTCACTGCATATACCTATCCTTTGTGTTGAATGAACCCACCTCATTGCATATACCTAGCTGTTGTGTTCAGTGAACCCACCTCAACACCGCATATACCTAGTTTTTGTGTTCAGTAAACCCACCTCACAGTATATACCTAGCTGTTGTGTTCAGTGAACCCACCTCACTGCATATACCTAGCTGTTGTGTTGAGTGAACCCACCTCATCACAGCATATACCTAGCTGTTGTGTTCAGTGAACCCACTTCATCACAGCATATACCTAGCTGTTGTGTTGAGTGAGCTCGCCTCACAGCTTATACCTAGCTGTTGTGTTCAGTGAACCCACCTCACTGCATATACCTACCTTTTGTGTTGAGTGAACCCTCCTCACTGCATATACCTAGCTGTTGTGTTCACTGAACCCACCTCACTGCATATGCCTAGCTTTTGTGTTGAGTGAACCCACTTCACTGCATATACCTACCTCTTGTGTTGAGTGAGTTCACCTCACTTCATATACCTACCTTTTGAATTGAGTGAACTTACCTCACTGCATATACCTAGCTGTTGTGTTTCACTGAACCCACCTCATCACAGCATATACCTAGCTGTTGTGTTCAGTGAATCAACCTCATTACAGCATATACCTAGCTGTTGTGTTCAGTGAACCCGCCTCACTGCATATACCTAGCTGTTGTGTTCAGTGATCCCACCTCATCACAGCATATACCTAGCTGTTGTGTTCAGTGAACCCACCTCACTGCATACACCTACCATTTGTGTTGAGTGAATCGACCTCACTGCATATACCTAGTTGTTGTGTTCAGTGAACCCACCTCATCACAGCATATACCTAGCTGTTGTGTTCAGTGAACCCACCTCACTGCATATACCTACCTCTTGTGTTAAGTCCATCCACCTCACTGCATATACCTAGCTGTTGTGTTCAGTGAACCCACCTCATCACCGCATATACCTAGTTGTTGTGTTCAGTGAACCCACCTCACAGTATATACCTAGCTGTTGTGTTCAGTGAACCCACCTCATCACAGCATATACCTAGCTGTTGTGTTGAGTGAACCCACCTCATTGCATATACCTAGCTGCTGTGTTCAGTGAACCCACCTCATCACAGCATATACCTAGTTGTTGTGTTGAGTGAGCTCGCCTTACAGCTTATACCTAGCTGTTGTGTTCAGTGAACCCACCTAACTGCATATACCTACCTTTTGTGTTGAGTGAACCCTCCTCATTGCATATACCTAGCTGTCGTGTTCAGTGAACCCACCTCATCACAGCATATACCTAGCTGTTGTGTTCAGTGAACCCACCTCATCACAGCATATACCTAGCTGTTGTGTTCAGTGAACCCACCTCAGCACAGCATATACCTAGCTGTTGTGTTCAGTGAGCCCACCTCATAGCTTATACCAACCTGTTGTGTTCAGTGAACCCACCTCACTGCATATACCTACCTTTTGTGTTGAGTGAACCCACCTCACTGCATATACCTACCTTTTGTGTTGAGTGAACCCACTTCACTGCATATACCTACCTTTTGAATTGAGTGAACCCACCTCACTGCATATACCTAGCTGTTGTGTTCAGTGAACCCACCTCATTACAGCATATACCTAGCTGTTGTGTTCAGTGAACCCACCTCATCACAGCATATACCTAGCTGTTGCGTTCAGTGAACGCACCTCACTGCATATAACTACCTTTAGTGTTCAGTGAACCCACCTCACTGCATATACCTATCCTTTGTGTTGAATGAACCCACCTCATTGCATATACCTAGCTGTTGTGTTCAGTGAACCCACCTCAACACCGCATATACCTAGTTTTTGTGTTCAGTGAACCCACCTCACAGTATATACCTAGCTGTTGTGTTCAGTGAACCCACCTCATCACAGCATGTACCTAGCTGTTGTGTTCAGTGAACCCACCTCAATGCATATACCTAGCTGTTGTGTTCAGTGAACCCACCTCATCACAGCATATACCTAGCTGTTGTGTTGATTGAGCTCGCCTCACAGCTTATACCTAGCTGTTGTGTTCAGTGAACCCACCTCAATGCATATACCTACCCTTTGTGTTAAGTGAAGCCACCTCACTGCATATACCTACCTTTTGTGTTGCGTGAACCCACCTCACTGCATATACCAAGCTGTTTTGTTCAGTGAACCCACCTCATCACAGCATATACCTAGCTGTTGTGTTCAGTGAACCCACCTCACTGCATATACCTACCTGTTGTGTTGAGTGAACCCACCTCACTGCATATACCTACCTTTTGTGTTGAGTGAACCCACCTCACTGCATATACTTACATTTTGTGTTGAGTGAACCCACCTCACTGCATATACCTAGCTATTGTGTTCAGTGAACCCACCTCATCAGAGCACATACCTAGCTGTTGTGTTCAGTGAACCCACCTCACTGCATATACCTACCTCTTGTGTTAAGTCCATCCACCTCACTGCATATACCTAGCTGTTGTGTTCAGTGAACCCACCTCATCACAGCATATACCTAGCTGTTGTGTTCAGTGAACCCACCTCATTGCATATACCTACCTTTTGTGTTGAGTGAACCCACCTCACAGCATATACCTAGCTGTTGTGTTCAGTGAACCCACCTCATCACAGCATATACCTAACTGTTGTGTTCAGTGAACCCACCTCATCACAGCATATACCTAGCTGTTGTGTTGAGTGAACCCACCTCATCACAGCATATACCTAGCTGTTGTGTTCAGTGAACCCACCTCATCACAGCATATACCTAGCTGTTGTGTTCAGTGAACCCACCTCTCTGCATATACCTACCTTTTGTGTTGAGTGAACCGACCTCACTGCATATACCTAGCTGTTGTGTTCAGTGAACCCACCTCATCATAGCATATACCTAGCTGTTGTGTTCAGTGAACCCACAGCACTGCATATACCTACCTCTTGTGTTGAGTCAACCCTCCTCACTGCATATACCTAGCTGTTGTGTTCAGTGAACCCACCTCATCACCGCATATACCTAGCTGTTGTGTTCAGTGAACCCACCTCGTCACAGCATATACCTAGCTGTTGTGTTCAGTGAACGCACCTCAATGCATATACCTAGCTGTTGTGTTCAGTGAACCCACCTCATCACAGCATATACCTAGCTGTTGTGTTGAGTGAGCTCGCCTCACAGCTTATACCTAGCTGTTGTGTTGAGTGAACCCACCTCACTGCATATACCTACTTTTTGTGTTGAGTGAACCCTCCTCACTGCATATACCTAGCTGTTGTGTTCAGTGAACCCACCTCACTGCATATACCTACCCTTTGTGTTAAGTGAAGCCACCTCACTGCATATACCTACCTTTTGTGTTGCGTGAACCCACCTCACTGCATATACCTACCTTTTGAATTGAGTGAACCCACCTCACTACATATACCATGCTGTTTTGTTCAGTGAACCCACCTCATCACAGCCTATGCCTAGCTGTTGTGTTCAGTGAACCCACCTCACTGCATATACCTACCTGTTGTGTTGAGTGAACCCACCTCACTGCATATACCTACCTTTTGTGTTGAGTGAACCCACCTCACTGCATATACCTACCTTTTGTGTTCAGTGAACCCACCTCACTGCATATACCTAGCTGTTGTGTTCAGTGAACCCACCTCACCAGAGCACATACCTAGCTGTTGAGTTCAGTGAACCCACCTCACTGCCTATACCTACCTTTTGTGTTGAGTTAACCCACCTCACTGCATATACCTAGCTGTTATGTTCAGTGAACCCATCTCATCACAGCATATACCTGGCTGTTGTGTTCAGTAAACCCACCTCACTGCATATACTTACCTTTTGTGTTGAGTGAACACATCTCACAGTATATACCTAGCTGATGTGTTCAGTGAACCCACCTCACTGCATATACCTACCTTTTGTGTTGAGTGAACGCATCTCACTGCATATAGTTAGCTGTTGTGTTCGGTGAACCCACCTCATCACAGCATATACCTAGCTGTTGTGTTCAGTGAACCCACCTCACTGCATATACCTACCTTTTGTGTTGAGTGAACCCACCTCACAGCATATACCTAGCTGTCGTGTTCAGTGAACCCACCTCATCACAGCATATACCTAGCTGTTGTGTTCAGTGAATCCACCTCACTCCATATACCTACCTTTTGTGTTGAGTGGACCCACCTCACTGCATATACCTAGTTGTCGTGTTCAGTGAACCCACCTCATCACAGCATATACCTAGCTGTTGTGTTCAGTGAACCCTCCTCATCACAGCATATACCTAGCTGTTGTGTTCAGTGAACCCACCTCAGCACAGCATATACCTAGCTGTTGTGTTCAGTGAACCCACCTCACTGCATATACCTACCTTTTGTGTTGAGTGAACCCACTTCACTGCATATACCTACCTTTTGAATTGAGTGAACCCACCTCACTGCATATACCTAGCTGTTGTGTTCAGTGAACCCACCTCATTACAGCATATACCTAGCTGTTGTGTTCAGTGAACCCATCTCATCACAGCATATACCTGGCTGTTGTGTTCAGTAAACCCACCTCACTGCATATACTTACCTTTTGTGTTGAGTGAACACATCTCACAGTATATACCTAGCTGATGTGTTCAGTGAACCCACCTCACTGCATATACCTACCTTTTGTGTTGAGTGAACGCATCTCACTGCATATAGTTAGCTGTTGTGTTCGGTGAACCCACCTCATCACAGCATATACCTAGCTGTTGTGTTCAGTGAACCCACCTCACTGCATATACCTACCTTTTGTGTTGAGTGAACCCACCTCACAGCATATACCTAGCTGTCGTGTTCAGTGAACCCACCTCATCACAGCATATACCTAGCTGTTGTGTTCAGTGAACCCTCCTCATCACAGCATATACCTAGCTGTTGTGTTCAGTGAACCCACCTCAGCACAGCATATACCTAGCTGTTGTGTTCAGTGAACCCACCTCACTGCATATACCTACCTTTTGTGTTGAGTGAACCCACTTCACTGCATATACCTACCTTTTGAATTGAGTGAACCCACCTCACTGCATATACCTAGCTGTTGTGTTCAGTGAACCCACCTCATTACAGCATATACCTAGCTGTTGTGTTCAGTGAACCCACCTCATCACAGCATATACCTAGCTGTTGCGTTCAGTGAACGCACCTCACTGCATATAACTACCTTTAGTGTTCAGTAAACCCACCTCACTGCATATACCTATCCTTTGTGTTGAATGAACCCACCTCATTGCATATACCTAGCTGTTGTGTTCAGTGAACCCACCTCAACACCGCATATACCTAGTTTTTGTGTTCAGTGAACCCACCTCACAGTATATACCTAGCTGTTGTGTTGAGTGAACCCACCTCATCACAGCATATACCTAGCTGTTGTGTTCAGTGAACCCACCTCATCACAGCATATACCTAGCTGTTGTGTTCAGTGAATCCACCTCACTGCATATACCTACCTTTTGTGTTGAGTGAACGCATCTCACTGCATATAGTTAGCTGTTGTGTTCGGTGAACCCACCTCATCACAGCATATACCTAGCTGTTGTGTTCAGTGAACCCACCTCACTGCATATACCTACCTTTTGTGTTGAGTGAACCCACCTCACAGCATATACCTAGCTGTCGTGTTCAGTGAACCCACCTCATCACAGCATATACCTAGCTGTTGTGTTCAGTGAATCCACCTCACTCCATATACCTACCTTTTGTGTTGAGTGGACCCACCTCACTGCATATACCTAGTTGTCGTGTTCAGTGAACCCACCTCATCACAGCATATACCTAGCTGTTGTGTTCAGTGAACCCTCCTCATCACAGCATATACCTAGCTGTTGTGTTCAGTGAACCCACCTCAGCACAGCATATACCTAGCTGTTGTGTTCAGTGAACCCACCTCACTGCATATACCTACCTTTTGTGTTGAGTGAACCCACTTCACTGCATATACCTACCTTTTGAATTGAGTGAACCCACCTCACTGCATATACCTAGCTGTTGTGTTCAGTGAACCCACCTCATTACAGCATATACCTAGCTGTTGTGTTCAGTGAACCCATCTCATCACAGCATATACCTGGCTGTTGTGTTCAGTAAACCCACCTCACTGCATATACTTACCTTTTGTGTTGAGTGAACACATCTCACAGTATATACCTAGCTGATGTGTTCAGTGAACCCACCTCACTGCATATACCTACCTTTTGTGTTGAGTGAACGCATCTCACTGCATATAGTTAGCTGTTGTGTTCGGTGAACCCACCTCATCACAGCATATACCTAGCTGTTGTGTTCAGTGAACCCACCTCACTGCATATACCTACCCTTTGTGTTAAGTGAAGCCACCTCACTGCATATACCTACCTTTTGTGTTGCGTGAACCCACCTCACTGCATATACCTACCTTTTGAACTGAGTGAACCCACCTCACTGCATATACCAAGCTGTTTTGTTCAGTGAACCCACCTCATCACAGCCTATGCCTAGCTGTTGTGTTCAGTGAACCCACCTCACTGCATATACCTACCTGTTGTGTTGAGTGAACCCACCTCACTGCATATACCTACCTTTTGTGTTGAGTGAACCCACCTCACTGCATATACCTACCTTTTGTGTTCAGTGAACCCACCTCACTGCATATACCTAGCTGTTGTGTTCAGTGAACCCACCTCATCAGAGCACATAACTAGCTGTTGTGTTCAGTGAATCCACCTCACTGCCTATACCTACCTTTTGTGTTGAGTTAACGCACCTCACTGCATATACCTAGCTGTTATGTTCAGTGAACCCATCTCATCACAGCATATACCTAGCTGTTGTGTTCAGTGAACCCACCTCACTGCATATACTTACCTTTTGTGTTGAGTGAACACATCTCACAGTATATACCTAGCTGATGTGTTCAGTGAACCCACCTCACTGCATATACCTACCTTTTGTGTTGAGTGAACGCATCTCACTGCATATAGTTAGCTGTTGTGTTCGGTGAACCCACCTCATCACAGCATATACCTAGCTGTTGTGTTCAGTGAACCCACCTCACTCCATATACCTACCTTTTGTGTTGAGTGGACCCACCTCACTGCATATACCTAGCTGTCGTGTTCAGTGAACCCACCTCGTCACAGCATATTCCTAGCTGTTGTGTTCAGTGAACGCACCTCAATGCATATACCTAGCTGTTGTGTTCAGTGAACCCACCTCATCACAGCATATACCTAGCTGTTGTGTTGAGTGAGCTCGCCTCACAGCTTATACCTAGCTGTTGTGTTGAGTGAACCCACCTCACTGCATATACCTACTTTTTGTGTTGAGTGAACCCTCCTCACTGCATATACCTAGCTGTTGTGTTCAGTTAACCCACCTCACTGCATATACCTACCCTTTGTGTTAAGTGAAGCCACCTCACTGCATATACCTACCTTTTGTGTTGCGTGAACCCACCTCACTGCATATACCTACCTTTTGAATTGAGTGAACCCACCTCACTGCATATACCAAGCTGTTTTGTTCAGTGAACCCACCTTATCACAGCCTATGCCTAGCTGTTGTGTTCAGTGAACCCACCTCACTGCATATACCTACCTGTTGTGTTGAGTGAACCCACCTCACTGCATATACCTACCTTTTGTGTTGAGTGAACCCACCTCACTGCATATACCTACCTTTTGTGTTCAGTGAACCCACCTCACAGTATATACCTAGCTGTTGTGTTCAGTGAACCCACCTCACTGCATATACCTAGCTGTTGTGTTGAGTGAACCCACCTCATCACAGCATGTACCTAGCTGTTGTGTTCAGTGAACCCACCTCATCACAGCATATACCTAGCTGTTGTGTTGAGTGAGCTCGCCTCACAGCTTATACCTAGCTGTTGTGTTCAGTGAACCCACCTCACTGCATATACCTACCTTTTGTGTTGCGTGAACCCCCTCACTGCATATACGTTCCTTTTGATTTGAGTGAACCCACCTCACTGCATATACCAAGCTGTTTTGTTCAGTGAACCCACCTCATCACAGCCTATGCCTAGCTGTTGTGTTCAGTGAACCCACCTCACTGCATATACCTACCTGTTGTGTTGAGTGAACCCACCTTACTGCATATACCTACCTTTTGTGTTGAGTGAACCCACCTCACTGCATATACCTGCCTTTTGTGTTCAGTGAACCCACCTCACTGCATATACCTAGCTGTTGTGTTCAGTGAACCCACAGCACTGCATATACCTACCTCTTGTGTTGAGTCAACCCTCCTCACTGCATATACCTAGCTGTTGTGTTCAGTGAACCCACCTCATCACCGCATATACCTAGCTGTTGTGTTCAGTGAACCCACCTCGTCACAGCATATACCTAGCTGTTGTGTTCAGTGAACGCACCTCAATGCATATACCTAGCTGTTGTGTTCAGTGAACCCACCTCATCACAGCATATACCTAGCTGTTGTGTTGAGTGAGCTCGCCTCACAGCTTATACCTAGCTGTTGTGTTGAGTGAACCCACCTCACTGCATATACCTACTTTTTGTGTTGAGTGAACCCTCCTCACTGCATATTCCTAGCTGTTGTGTTCAGTAAACCCACCTCACTGCATATACCTACCCTTTGTGTTAAGTGAAGCCACCTCACTGCATATACCTACCTTTTGAATTGAGTGAACCCACCTCACTGCATATACCAAGCTGTTTTCTTCAGTGAACCCACCTCATCACAGCCTATGCCTAGCTGTTGTGTTCAGTGAACCCACCTCACTGCATATACCTACCTGTTGTGTTGAGTGAACCCACCATACTGCATATACCTACCTTTTGTGTTAAGTGAACCCACCTCACTGCATATACCTACCTTTTGTGTTCAGTGAACCCACCTCATCAGAGCACATACCTAGCTGTTGTGTTCAGTGAACCCACCTCACTGCCTATACCTACCTTTTGTGTTTAGTTAACCCACCTCACTGCATATACCTAGCTGTTATGTTCAGTGAACCCATCTCATCACAGCATATACCTAGCTGTTGTGTTCAGTGAACCCACCTCACTGCATATACTTACCTTTTGTGTTGAGTGAACACATCTCACAGTATATACCTAGCTGATGTGTTCAGTGAACCCACCTCACTGCATATACCTACCTTTTGTGTTGAGTGAACACATCTCACTGCATATAGTTAGCTGTTGTGTTCGGTGAACCCACCTCATCACAGCATATACCTAGCTGTTGTGTTCAGTGAACCCACCTCACTGCATATACCTACCTTTTGTGTTGAGTGAACCCACCTCACAGCATATACCTAGCTGTCGTGTTCAGTGAACCCACCTCATCACAGCATATACCTAGCTGTTGTGTTCAGTGAACCCACCTCACTGCATATACCTACCTTTTGTGTTGAGTGGACCCACCTCACTGCATATACCTAGCTGTTGTGTTCAGTGAACCCACCTCATCACAGCATATACCTAGCTGTTGTGTTCAGTGAACCCACCTCAGCACAGCATATACCTAGCTGTTGTGTTCAGTGAGCCCACCTCATAGCTTATACCAAGCTGTTGTGTTCAGTGAACCCACCTCACTGCATATACCTACCTTTTGTGTTGAGTGAACCCACCTCACTGCATATACCTACCTTTTGTGTTGAGTGAACCCACTTCACTGCATATACCTACCTTTTGAATTGAGTGAACCCACCTCACTGCATATACCTAGCTGTTGTGTTCAGTGAACCCACCTCATTACAGCATATACCTAGCTGTTGTGTGCAGTGAACCCACCTCATCACAGCATATACCTAGCTGTTGCGTTCAGTGAACGCACCTCACTGCATATAACTACCTTTAGTGTTCAGTGAACCCACCTCACTGCATATACCTATCCTTTGTGTTGAATGAACCCACCTCATTGCATACACCTAGCTGTTGTGTTCAGTGAACCCACCTCAACACCGCATATACCTAGTTTTTGTGTTCAGTGAACCCACCTCACAGTATATACCTAGCTGTTGTGTTCAGTGAACCCACCTCACTGCATATACCTAGCTGTTGTGTTGAGTGAACCCACCTCATCACAGCATATACCTAGCTGTTGTGTTCAGTGAACCCACCTCATCACAGCATATACCTAGCTGTTGTGTTGAGTGAGCTCGCCTCACAGCTTATACCTAGCTGTTGTGTTCAGTGAACCCACCTCACTGCATATACTTACCTTTTGTGTTGAGTGAACACATCTCACAGTATTTACCTAGCTGATGTGTTCAGTGAACCCACCTCACTGCATATACCTACCTTTTGTGTTGAGTGAACGCATCCCACCTCATCACAGCATATACCTAGCTGTTGTGTTCAGTGAACCCACCTCACTGCATATACCTACCTTTTGTGTTGAGTGAACCCACCTCACAGCATATACCTAGCTGTCGTGTTCAGTGAACCCACCTCATCACAGCATATACCTAGCTGTTGTGTTCAGTGAACCCACCTTACTGCATATACCTACCTTTTGTGTTGAGTGGACCCACCTCACTGCATATACCTAGCTGTCGTGTTCAGTGAACCCACCTCATCACAGCATATACCTAGCTGTTGTGCTCAGTGAACCCACCTCATCACAGCATATACCTAGCTGTTGTGTTCAGTGAACCCACCTCAGCACAGCATATACCTAGCTGTTGTGTTCAGTGAGCCCACCTCATAGCTTATACCAAGCTGTTGTGTTCAGTGAACCCACCTCACTGCATATACCTACCTTTTGTGTTGAGTGAACCCACTTCACTGCATATACCTACCTTTTGAATTGAGTAAACCCACCTCACTGCATATACCTAGCTGTTGTGTTCAGTGAACCCACCTCATTACAGCATATACCTAGCTGTTGTGTTCAGTGAACCCACCTCATCACAGCATATACCTAGCTGTTGCGTTCAGTGAACGCACCTCACTGCATATAACTACCTTTAGTGTTCAGTGAACCCACCTCACTGCATATACCTATCCTTTGTGTTGAATGAACCCACCTCATTGCATATACCTAGCTGTTGTGTTCAGTGAACCCACCTCAACACCGCATATACCTAGTTTTTGTGTTCAGTAAACCCACCTCACAGTATATACCTAGCTGTTGTGTTCAGTGAACCCACCTCACTGCATATACCTAGCTGTTGTGTTGAGTGAACCCACCTCATCACAGCATATACCTAGCTGTTGTGTTCAGTGAACCCACTTCATCACAGCATATACCTAGCTGTTGTGTTGAGTGAGCTCGCCTCACAGCTTATACCTAGCTGTTGTGTTCAGTGAACCCACCTCACTGCATATACCTACCTTTTGTGTTGAGTGAACCCTCCTCACTGCATATACCTAGCTGTTGTGTTCACTGAACCCACCTCACTGCATATGCCTAGCTTTTGTGTTGAGTGAACCCACTTCACTGCATATACCTACCTCTTGTGTTGAGTGAGTTCACCTCACTTCATATACCTACCTTTTGAATTGAGTGAACTTACCTCACTGCATATACCTAGCTGTTGTGTTTCACTGAACCCACCTCATCACAGCATATACCTAGCTGTTGTGTTCAGTGAATCAACCTCATTACAGCATATACCTAGCTGTTGTGTTCAGTGAACCCGCCTCACTGCATATACCTAGCTGTTGTGTTCAGTGATCCCACCTCATCACAGCATATACCTAGCTGTTGTGTTCAGTGAACCCACCTCACTGCATACACCTACCATTTGTGTTGAGTGAATCGACCTCACTGCATATACCTAGTTGTTGTGTTCAGTGAACCCACCTCATCACAGCATATACCTAGCTGTTGTGTTCAGTGAACCCACCTCACTGCATATACCTACCTCTTGTGTTAAGTCCATCCACCTCACTGCATATACCTAGCTGTTGTGTTCAGTGAACCCACCTCATCACCGCATATACCTAGTTGTTGTGTTCAGTGAACCCACCTCACAGTATATACCTAGCTGTTGTGTTCAGTGAACCCACCTCATCACAGCATATACCTAGCTGTTGTGTTGAGTGAACCCACCTCATTGCATATACCTAGCTGCTGTGTTCAGTGAACCCACCTCATCACAGCATATACCTAGTTGTTGTGTTGAGTGAGCTCGCCTTACAGCTTATACCTAGCTGTTGTGTTCAGTGAACCCACCTAACTGCATATACCTACCTTTTGTGTTGAGTGAACCCTCCTCATTGCATATACCTAGCTGTCGTGTTCAGTGAACCCACCTCATCACAGCATATACCTAGCTGTTGTGTTCAGTGAACCCACCTCATCACAGCATATACCTAGCTGTTGTGTTCAGTGAACCCACCTCAGCACAGCATATACCTAGCTGTTGTGTTCAGTGAGCCCACCTCATAGCTTATACCAACCTGTTGTGTTCAGTGAACCCACCTCACTGCATATACCTACCTTTTGTGTTGAGTGAACCCACCTCACTGCATATACCTACCTTTTGTGTTGAGTGAACCCACTTCACTGCATATACCTACCTTTTGAATTGAGTGAACCCACCTCACTGCATATACCTAGCTGTTGTGTTCAGTGAACCCACCTCATTACAGCATATACCTAGCTGTTGTGTTCAGTGAACCCACCTCATCACAGCATATACCTAGCTGTTGCGTTCAGTGAACGCACCTCACTGCATATAACTACCTTTAGTGTTCAGTGAACCCACCTCACTGCATATACCTATCCTTTGTGTTGAATGAACCCACCTCATTGCATATACCTAGCTGTTGTGTTCAGTGAACCCACCTCAACACCGCATATACCTAGTTTTTGTGTTCAGTGAACCCACCTCACAGTATATACCTAGCTGTTGTGTTCAGTGAACCCACCTCATCACAGCATGTACCTAGCTGTTGTGTTCAGTGAACCCACCTCAATGCATATACCTAGCTGTTGTGTTCAGTGAACCCACCTCATCACAGCATATACCTAGCTGTTGTGTTGATTGAGCTCGCCTCACAGCTTATACCTAGCTGTTGTGTTCAGTGAACCCACCTCAATGCATATACCTACCCTTTGTGTTAAGTGAAGCCACCTCACTGCATATACCTACCTTTTGTGTTGCGTGAACCCACCTCACTGCATATACCAAGCTGTTTTGTTCAGTGAACCCACCTCATCACAGCATATACCTAGCTGTTGTGTTCAGTGAACCCACCTCACTGCATATACCTACCTGTTGTGTTGAGTGAACCCACCTCACTGCATATACCTACCTTTTGTGTTGAGTGAACCCACCTCACTGCATATACTTACATTTTGTGTTGAGTGAACCCACCTCACTGCATATACCTAGCTATTGTGTTCAGTGAACCCACCTCATCAGAGCACATACCTAGCTGTTGTGTTCAGTGAACCCACCTCACTGCATATACCTACCTCTTGTGTTAAGTCCATCCACCTCACTGCATATACCTAGCTGTTGTGTTCAGTGAACCCACCTCATCACAGCATATACCTAGCTGTTGTGTTCAGTGAACCCACCTCATTGCATATACCTACCTTTTGTGTTGAGTGAACCCACCTCACAGCATATACCTAGCTGTTGTGTTCAGTGAACCCACCTCATCACAGCATATACCTAACTGTTGTGTTCAGTGAACCCACCTCATCACAGCATATACCTAGCTGTTGTGTTGAGTGAACCCACCTCATCACAGCATATACCTAGCTGTTGTGTTCAGTGAACCCACCTCATCACAGCATATACCTAGCTGTTGTGTTCAGTGAACCCACCTCTCTGCATATACCTACCTTTTGTGTTGAGTGAACCGACCTCACTGCATATACCTAGCTGTTGTGTTCAGTGAACCCACCTCATCATAGCATATACCTAGCTGTTGTGTTCAGTGAACCCACAGCACTGCATATACCTACCTCTTGTGTTGAGTCAACCCTCCTCACTGCATATACCTAGCTGTTGTGTTCAGTGAACCCACCTCATCACCGCATATACCTAGCTGTTGTGTTCAGTGAACCCACCTCGTCACAGCATATACCTAGCTGTTGTGTTCAGTGAACGCACCTCAATGCATATACCTAGCTGTTGTGTTCAGTGAACCCACCTCATCACAGCATATACCTAGCTGTTGTGTT
Source organism: Hyperolius riggenbachi (assembly GCF_040937935.1). NCBI lineage: Eukaryota > Metazoa > Chordata > Amphibia > Anura > Hyperoliidae > Hyperolius > Hyperolius riggenbachi. The sequence goes on along the minus strand of NC_090647.1, from coordinate 397,406,909 downwards.
GAGTGAGCTCGCCTCACAGCTTATACCTAGCTGTTGTGTTGAGTGAACCCACCTCACTGCATATACCTACTTTTTGTGTTGAGTGAACCCTCCTCACTGCATATACCTAGCTGTTGTGTTCAGTGAACCCACCTCACTGCATATACCTACCCTTTGTGTTAAGTGAAGCCACCTCACTGCATATACCTACCTTTTGTGTTGCGTGAACCCACCTCACTGCATATACCTACCTTTTGAATTGAGTGAACCCACCTCACTACATATACCATGCTGTTTTGTTCAGTGAACCCACCTCATCACAGCCTATGCCTAGCTGTTGTGTTCAGTGAACCCACCTCACTGCATATACCTACCTGTTGTGTTGAGTGAACCCACCTCACTGCATATACCTACCTTTTGTGTTGAGTGAACCCACCTCACTGCATATACCTACCTTTTGTGTTCAGTGAACCCACCTCACTGCATATACCTAGCTGTTGTGTTCAGTGAACCCACCTCACCAGAGCACATACCTAGCTGTTGAGTTCAGTGAACCCACCTCACTGCCTATACCTACCTTTTGTGTTGAGTTAACCCACCTCACTGCATATACCTAGCTGTTATGTTCAGTGAACCCATCTCATCACAGCATATACCTGGCTGTTGTGTTCAGTAAACCCACCTCACTGCATATACTTACCTTTTGTGTTGAGTGAACACATCTCACAGTATATACCTAGCTGATGTGTTCAGTGAACCCACCTCACTGCATATACCTACCTTTTGTGTTGAGTGAACGCATCTCACTGCATATAGTTAGCTGTTGTGTTCGGTGAACCCACCTCATCACAGCATATACCTAGCTGTTGTGTTCAGTGAACCCACCTCACTGCATATACCTACCTTTTGTGTTGAGTGAACCCACCTCACAGCATATACCTAGCTGTCGTGTTCAGTGAACCCACCTCATCACAGCATATACCTAGCTGTTGTGTTCAGTGAATCCACCTCACTCCATATACCTACCTTTTGTGTTGAGTGGACCCACCTCACTGCATATACCTAGTTGTCGTGTTCAGTGAACCCACCTCATCACAGCATATACCTAGCTGTTGTGTTCAGTGAACCCTCCTCATCACAGCATATACCTAGCTGTTGTGTTCAGTGAACCCACCTCAGCACAGCATATACCTAGCTGTTGTGTTCAGTGAACCCACCTCACTGCATATACCTACCTTTTGTGTTGAGTGAACCCACTTCACTGCATATACCTACCTTTTGAATTGAGTGAACCCACCTCACTGCATATACCTAGCTGTTGTGTTCAGTGAACCCACCTCATTACAGCATATACCTAGCTGTTGTGTTCAGTGAACCCATCTCATCACAGCATATACCTGGCTGTTGTGTTCAGTAAACCCACCTCACTGCATATACTTACCTTTTGTGTTGAGTGAACACATCTCACAGTATATACCTAGCTGATGTGTTCAGTGAACCCACCTCACTGCATATACCTACCTTTTGTGTTGAGTGAACGCATCTCACTGCATATAGTTAGCTGTTGTGTTCGGTGAACCCACCTCATCACAGCATATACCTAGCTGTTGTGTTCAGTGAACCCACCTCACTGCATATACCTACCTTTTGTGTTGAGTGAACCCACCTCACAGCATATACCTAGCTGTCGTGTTCAGTGAACCCACCTCATCACAGCATATACCTAGCTGTTGTGTTCAGTGAACCCTCCTCATCACAGCATATACCTAGCTGTTGTGTTCAGTGAACCCACCTCAGCACAGCATATACCTAGCTGTTGTGTTCAGTGAACCCACCTCACTGCATATACCTACCTTTTGTGTTGAGTGAACCCACTTCACTGCATATACCTACCTTTTGAATTGAGTGAACCCACCTCACTGCATATACCTAGCTGTTGTGTTCAGTGAACCCACCTCATTACAGCATATACCTAGCTGTTGTGTTCAGTGAACCCACCTCATCACAGCATATACCTAGCTGTTGCGTTCAGTGAACGCACCTCACTGCATATAACTACCTTTAGTGTTCAGTAAACCCACCTCACTGCATATACCTATCCTTTGTGTTGAATGAACCCACCTCATTGCATATACCTAGCTGTTGTGTTCAGTGAACCCACCTCAACACCGCATATACCTAGTTTTTGTGTTCAGTGAACCCACCTCACAGTATATACCTAGCTGTTGTGTTGAGTGAACCCACCTCATCACAGCATATACCTAGCTGTTGTGTTCGGTGAACCCACCTCATCACAGCATATACCTAGCTGTTGTGTTCAGTGAACCCACCTCACTGCATATACCTACCTTTTGTGTTGAGTGAACCCACCTCACAGCATATACCTAGCTGTCGTGTTCAGTGAACCCACCTCATCACAGCATATACCTAGCTGTTGTGTTCAGTGAATCCACCTCACTCCATATACCTACCTTTTGTGTTGAGTGGACCCACCTCACTGCATATACCTAGTTGTCGTGTTCAGTGAACCCACCTCATCACAGCATATACCTAGCTGTTGTGTTCAGTGAACCCTCCTCATCACAGCATATACCTAGCTGTTGTGTTCAGTGAACCCACCTCAGCACAGCATATACCTAGCTGTTGTGTTCAGTGAACCCACCTCACTGCATATACCTACCTTTTGTGTTGAGTGAACCCACTTCACTGCATATACCTACCTTTTGAATTGAGTGAACCCACCTCACTGCATATACCTAGCTGTTGTGTTCAGTGAACCCACCTCATTACAGCATATACCTAGCTGTTGTGTTCAGTGAACCCATCTCATCACAGCATATACCTGGCTGTTGTGTTCAGTAAACCCACCTCACTGCATATACTTACCTTTTGTGTTGAGTGAACACATCTCACAGTATATACCTAGCTGATGTGTTCAGTGAACCCACCTCACTGCATATACCTACCTTTTGTGTTGAGTGAACGCATCTCACTGCATATAGTTAGCTGTTGTGTTCGGTGAACCCACCTCATCACAGCATATACCTAGCTGTTGTGTTCAGTGAACCCACCTCACTGCATATACCTACCTTTTGTGTTGAGTGAACCCACCTCACAGCATATACCTAGCTGTCGTGTTCAGTGAACCCACCTCATCACAGCATATACCTAGCTGTTGTGTTCAGTGAACCCTCCTCATCACAGCATATACCTAGCTGTTGTGTTCAGTGAACCCACCTCAGCACAGCATATACCTAGCTGTTGTGTTCAGTGAACCCACCTCACTGCATATACCTACCTTTTGTGTTGAGTGAACCCACTTCACTGCATATACCTACCTTTTGAATTGAGTGAACCCACCTCACTGCATATACCTAGCTGTTGTGTTCAGTGAACCCACCTCATTACAGCATATACCTAGCTGTTGTGTTCAGTGAACCCACCTCATCACAGCATATACCTAGCTGTTGCGTTCAGTGAACGCACCTCACTGCATATAACTACCTTTAGTGTTCAGTAAACCCACCTCACTGCATATACCTATCCTTTGTGTTGAATGAACCCACCTCATTGCATATACCTAGCTGTTGTGTTCAGTGAACCCACCTCAACACCGCATATACCTAGTTTTTGTGTTCAGTGAACCCACCTCACAGTATATACCTAGCTGTTGTGTTGAGTGAACCCACCTCATCACAGCATATACCTAGCTGTTGTGTTCAGTGAACCCACCTCATCACAGCATATACCTAGCTGTTGTGTTGAGTGAGCTCGCCTCACAGCTTATACCTAGCTGTTGTGTTCAGTGAACCCACCTCACTGCATATACCTACCTTTTGCGTTAAGTGAACCCACCTCACTGCATATACCTACCTTTTGTGTTGAGTGAACCCACTTCACTGCATATACCTACCTTTTGAATTGAGTGAACTTACCTCACTGCATATACCTAGCTGTTGTGTTTCACTGAACCCACCTCATCACAGCATATACCTAGCTGTTGTGTTCAGTGAATCAACCTCATTACAGCATATACCTAGCTGTTGTGTTCAGTGAACCCGCCTCACTGCATATACCTACCTTTTGTGTTGAGTGAACCCACCTCACTACATATACCTAGCTGTTGTGTTCAGTGATCCCACCTCATCACAGCATATACCTAGCTGTTGTGTTCAGTGAACCCACCTCACTGCATACACCTACCATTTCTGTTGAGTGAATCGACCTCACTGCATATACCTAGTTGTTGTGTTCAGTGAACCCACCTCATCACAGCATATACCTAGCTGTTGTGTTCAGTGAACCCACCTCATCACCGCATATACCTAGTTGTTGTGTTCAGTGAACCCACCTCACAGTATATACCTAGCTGTTGTGTTCAGTGAACCCACCTCATCACAGCATATACCTAGCTGTTGTGTTGAGTGAACCCACCTCAATGCATATCCCTAGCTGTTGTGTTCAGTGAACCCACCTCATCACAGCATATACCTAGTTGTTGTGTTGAGTGAGCTCGCCTTACAGCTTATACATAGCTGTTGTGTTCAGTGAACCCACCTAACTGCATATACCTACCTTTTGTGTTGAGTGAACCCTCCTCATTGCATATACCTAGCTGTTGTGTTCAGTGAACCCACCTCACTGCATATACCTACCCTTTGTGTTAAGTGAAGCCACCTCACTGCATATATCTACCTGCTGTGTTGCCTGAACTCACCTCACAGCATATACCTACCTTTTGAATTGAGTGAACCCACCTCACTGCATATACCAAGCTGTTTTGTTCAGTGAACCCACCTCATCACAGCATATACCTAGCTGTCGTGTTCAGTGAACCCAACTCACTGCATATACCTACCTGTTGTGTTGAGTGAACCCACCTCACTGCATATACCTCCCTTTTGTGTTGAGTGAACCCACCTCACTGCATATTCCTACCTTTTGTGTTGAGTGAACCGACCTCATTGCATATACCTAGCTGTTGTGTTCAGTGAACCCACCTCACTGCATATACTTACCTTTTGTGTTGAGTGAACCCATCTCACATCATATACCTAGCTGTTGTGTTGAGTGAACCCACCTCACTGCATATACCTCCCTTTTGTGTTGAGTGAACCCACCTCACTGCATATACCTACCTTTTGTGTTGAGTGAACCGACCTCACTGCATATACCTAGCTGTTGTGTTCAGTGAACCCACCTCATCAGAGCACATACCTAGCTGTTGTGTTCAGTGAACCCACCTCACTGCATATACCTACCTGTTGTGTTGAGTGAACCCGCCTCACTGCATATACCTAGCTGTTGTGTTCAGTGAACCCATCTCATCACAGCATATACCTAGCTGTTGTGTTCAGTGAACCCACCTCACTGCATATACCTACCCTTTGTGTTAAGTGAAGCCACCTCACTGCATATATCTACCTGCTGTGTTGCCTGAACTCACCTCACAGCATATACCTACCTTTTGAATTGAGTGAACTCACCTCACTGCATATACCAAGCTGTTTTGTTCAGTGAACCCACCTCATCACAGCATATACCTAGCTGTCGTGTTCAGTGAACCCAACTCACTGCATATACCTACCTGTTGTGTTGAGTGAACCCACCTCACTGCATATACCTCCCTTTTGTGTTGAGTGAACCCACCTCACTGCATATTCCTACCTTTTGTGTTGAGTGAACCGACCTCATTGCATATACCTAGCTGTTGTGTTCAGTGAACCCACCTCACTGCATATACTTACCTTTTGTGTTGAGTGAACCCATCTCACATCATATACCTAGCTGTTGTGTTGAGTGAACCCACCTCACTGCATATACCTCCCTTTTGTGTTGAGTGAACCCACCTCACTGCATATACCTACCTTTTGTGTTGAGTGAACCGACCTCACTGCATATACCTAGCTGTTGTGTTCAGTGAACCCACCTCATCAGAGCACATACCTAGCTGTTGTGTTCAGTGAACCCACCTCACTGCATATACCTACCTGTTGTGTTGAGTGAACCCGCCTCACTGCATATACCTAGCTGTTGTGTTCAGTGAACCCATCTCATCACAGCATATACCTAGCTGTTGTGTTCAGTGAACCCACCTCACTGCATATAGTTACCTTTTGTGTTTAGTGAACCCATCTCACAGTATATACCTAGCTGATGTGTTCAGTGAACCGACCTCACTGCATATACCTACCTTTTGTGTTGAGTGAACCCACCTCACTGCATATACCTAGCTGTGGTGTTCAGTGAACCCACCTCATCACAGCATATACCTAGCTGTTGTGTTCAGTGAACCCACATCACTGCATATACCTACCTTTTGTGTTGAGTGAACCCACCTCACAGCATATACCTAGCTGTTGTGTTCAGTGAACCCACCTCACTGCACATACCTACCTCTTGTGTTGAGTCAACCCACCTCACTGCATATACCTAGCTGTTGTGTTCAGTTAACCCACCTCATCACCGCATATACCTAGCTGTTGTGTTCAGTAAACCCACCTCACAGTATAGACCTAGCTGTTGTGTTCAGTGAACCCACCTCATCACAGCATATACCTAGCTGTTGTGTTCAGTGAACCCACCTCATCAGAGCACATACCTAGCTGTTGTATTCAGTGATTCCACCTCACTGCCTATACCTATTTTTTGTGTTAAGTGAACCCACCTCACTGCATATACCTAGCTGTTGTGTTCAGTGAACCCATCTCATCACAGCATATACCTAGCTGTTGTGTTCAGTGAACCCACCTCACTGCATATACTTACCTTTTGTGTTGAGTGAACACGTCTCACAGTATATACCTAGCTGATGTGTTCAGTGAACCCACCTCACTGCATATACCTATTTTTTGTGTTGAGTGAACCCACCTCACAGCATATACCTAGCTGTCGTGTTCAGTGAACCCACCTCATCACAGCATATACCTATCTGTTGTGTTCAGTGAACCCACCTCACTGCATATACCTACCTTTTGTGTTGAGTGGACCCACCTCACTGCATATACCTAGCTGTTGTGTTCAGTGAACCCACCTCATCACAGCATATGCCTAGCTGTTGTGTTCAGTGAACCCACCTCATCACAGCATATACCTAGCTGTTGTGTTCAGTGAACCCACCTTATCGCAGCATATACCTAACTGTTGTGTTCAGTGAGCCCACCTCATAGCTTATACCTAGCTGTTGTGTTGAGTGAACCCACCTCACTGCATATACCTACTTTTTGTGTTGAGTGAACCCTCCTCACTGCATATACCTAGCTGTTGTGTTCAGTGAACCCACCTCACTGCATATACCTACCCTTTGTGTTAAGTGAAGCCACCTCACTGCATATACCTACCTTTTGTGTTGCGTGAACCCACCTCACTGCATATACCTACCTTTTGAATTGAGTGAACCCACCTCACTGCATATACCAAGCTGTTTTGTTCAGTGAACCCACCTCATCACAGCCTATGCCTAGCTGTTGTGTTCAGTGAACCCACCTCACTGCATATACCTACCTGTTGTGTTGAGTGAACCCACCTCACTGCATATACCTACCTTTTGTGTTGAGTGAACCCACCTCACTGCATATACCTACCTTTTGTGTTCAGTGAACCCACCTCACTGCATATACCTAGCTGTTGTGTTCAGTGAACCCACCTCATCAGAGCACATACCTAGCTGTTGTGTTCAGTGAACCTACCTCACTGCCTATACCTACCTTTTGTGTTGAGTTAACCCACCTCACTGCATATACCTAGCTGTTATGTTCAGTGAACCCATCTCATCACAGCATATACCTAGCTGTTGTGTTCAGTGAACCCACCTCACTGCATATACTTACCTTTTGTGTTAAATGAACACATCTCACAGTATATACCTAGCTGATGTGTTCAGTGAACCCACCTCACTGCATATACCTACCTTTTGTGTTGAGTGAACCCACCTCACAGCATATACCTAGCTGTCGTGTTCAGTGAACCCACCTCATCACAGCATATACCTAGCTGTTGTGTTCAGTGAACCCACCTCACTGCATATACATACCTTTTGTGTTGAGTGGACCCACCTCACTGCATATACCTAGCTGTCGTGTTCAGTGAACCCACCTCATCACAGCATATACCTAGCTGTTGTGTTCAGTGAACCCACCTCATCACAGCATATACCTAGCTGTTGTGTTCAGTGAACCCACCTCATCACAGCATATACCTAGCTGTTGTGTTCAGTGAACCCACCTCACTGCATATACCTACCTTTTGTGTTGAGTGAGCCCACCTCACTGCATATACCTACCTTTTGAATTGAGTGAACCCACCTCACTGCATATACCTAGCTGTTGTGTTCAGTGAACCCACCTCATCACAGCATATACCAAGCTGTTGCGTTCAGTGAACGCACCTCACTGCATATAACTACCTTTAGTGTTCAGTGAACCCACCTCACTGCATATACCTATCCTTTGTGTTGAATGAACCCACCTCATTGCATATACCTAGCTGTTGTGTTCAGTGAACCCACCTCACTGCATATACCTAGCTGTTGTGTTGAGTGAACCCACCTCATCACAGCATATACCTAGCTGTTGTGTTCAGTGAACCCACCTCATCACAGCATCTACCTAGCTGTTGTGTTGAGTGAGCTCGCCTCACAGCTTATACCTAGCTGTTGTGTTCAGTGAACCCACCTCACTGCATATACCTACCTTTTGTGTTGAGTGAACCCTCCTCACTGCATATACCGAGCAGTTGTGTTCACTGAACCCACCTCACTGCATATGCCTAGCTTTTGTGTTGAGTGAACCCACCTCACTGCATATACCTACCTTTTGTGTTGTGTGAATTCACCTCACTTCATATACCTACCTTTTGAATTGAGTGAACCCACCTCACTGCATATACCTAGCTGTTGTGTTCAGTGAACCCACCTCATCACAGCATATACCTAGCTGTTGTGTTCAGTGAATCAACCTCATTACAGCATATACCTAGCTGTTGTGTTCAGTGAACCCGCCTCACTGCATATACCTACCTTTTGTGTTGAATGAACCCACCTCACAAAATACACCTAGCTGTTGTGTTCAGTGAACCCACCTCACTGCATATACCTACCTTTTGTGTTGAGTGAACCCACCTCACTACATATACCTAGCTGTTGTGTTCAGTGATCTCACCTCATCACAGCATATACCTAGCTGTTGTGTTCAGTGAACCCACCTCACTGCATACACCTACCATTTGTGTTGAGTGAATCGACCTCACTGCATATACCTAGTTGTTGTGTTCAGTGAACCCACCTCATCACAGCATATACCTAGCTGTTGTGTTCAGTGAACCCACCTCACTGCATATACCTACCTCTTGTGTTGAGTCCATCCACCTCACTGCATATACCTAGCTGTTGTGTTCAGTGAACCCACCTCATCACCGCATATACCTAGCTGTTGTGTTCAGTGAACCCACCTCACTGCATATACCTACCTCTTGTGTTGAGTCCATCCACCTCACTGCATATACCTAGCTGTTGTGTTCAGTGAACCCACCTCATCACCGCATATACCTAGTTTTTGTGTTCAGTGAACCCACCTCACAGTATATACCTAGCTGTTGTGTTCAGTGACCCCACCTCATCACAGCATATACCTAGCTGTTGCGTTGAGTGAACCCACCTCAATGCATATATCTAGCTGTTGTGTTCAGTGAACCCACCTAACTGCATATACCTACCTTTTGTGTTGAGTGAACCCTCCTCATTGCATATACCTAGCTGTTGTGTTCAGTGAACCCACCTAACTGCATATACCTACCTTTTGTGTTGAGTGAACCCTCCTCATTGCATATACCTAGCTGTTGTGTTCAGAGCTGTTGTGTTCAGTGAACCCACCTCACTGCATATACCTACCCTTTGTGTTAAGTGAAGCCACCTCACTGCATATACCTACCTTTTGTGTTGCCTGAACCCACCTCACTGCATATACCTACCTTTTGAATTGAGTGAACCCACCTCACTGCATATACCAAGCTGTTTTGTTCAGTGAACCCACCTCATCACAGCATATACCTAGCTGTCGTGTTCAGTGAACCCAACTCACTGCATATACCTACCTGTTGTGTTGAGTGAACCCACCTCACTGCATATACCACCCTTTTGTGTTGAGTGAACCCACCTCACTGCATATTCCTACCTTTTGTGTTGAGTGAACCGACCTCATTGCATATACCTATCTGTTGTGTTCAGTGAACCCACCTCACTGCATATACTTACCTTTTGTGTTGAGTGAACCCATCTCACATCATATACCTAGCTGTTGTGTTGAGTGAACCCCCCTCACTGCATATACCTCCCTTTTGTGTTGAGTGAACCCACCTCACTGCATATACCTACCTTTTGTGTTGAGTGAACCGACCTCACTGCATATACCTAGCTGTTGTGTTCAGTGAACCCACCTCATCCGAGCACATACCTAGCTGTTGTGTTCAGTGAACCCACCTCACTGCATATACCTACCTGTTGTGTTGAGTGAACCCGCCTCACTGCATATACCTAGCTGTTGTGTTCAGTGAACCCATCTCATCACAGCATATACCTAGCTGTTGTGTTCAGTGAACCCACCTCACTGCATATAGTTACCTTTTGTGTTTAGTGAACCCATCTCACAGTATATACCTAGCTGATGTGTTCAGTGAACCGACCTCACTGCATATACCTACCTTTTGTGCTGAGTGAACCCACCTCACTGCATATACCTAGCTGTTGTGTTCAGTGAACCCACCTCATCACAGCATATACATAGCTGTTGTGTTCAGTGAACCCACATCACTGCATATACCTACCTCTTGTGTTGAGTCAACCCACCTCACTGCATATACCTAGCTGTTGTGTTCAGATAACCCACCTCATCACCGCATATACCTAGCTGTTGTGTTCAGTGAACCCACCTCACAGTATATACCTAGCGGTTGTGTTCAGTGAACCCACCTCATCACAGCATATACCTAGCTGTTGTGTTCAGTGAACCCACCTCATCAGAGCACATACCTAGCTGTTGTATTCAGTGAACCCACCTCACTGCCTATACCTATTTTTTGTGTTGAGTGAACCCACCTCACTGCATATACCTAGCTGTTGTGTTCAGTGAACCCATCTCATCACAGCATATACCTAGCTGTTGTGTTCAGAGAACCCACCTCACTGCATATACTTACCTTTTGTGTTGAGTGAACACATCTCACAGTATATACCTAGCTGATGTGTTCAGTGAACCCACCTCACTGCATATACCTATTTTTTGTGTTGAGTGGACCCACCTCACAGCATATACCTAGCTGTTGTGTTCAGTGAACCCACCTCATCACAGCATATGCCTAGCTGTTGTGTTCAGTAAACCCACCTCATCGCAGCATATACCTAGCTGTTGTGTTCAGTGAGCCCACCTCATAGCTTATACCTAGCTGTTGTGTTCAGTGAACCCACCTCACTGCATATACCTACCTTTTGTGTTGAGTGAACCCACCTCACTGCATATACCTACCTTTTGAATTGAGTGAACCCACCTCACTGCATATACCTAGCTGTTGTGTTCCATGAACCCACCTCATCACAGCATATACCTAGCTGTTGTGTTCAGTGAACCCACCTCATCACAGCATATACCTAGCTGTTGTGTTGAGTGAGCTCGCCTCACAGCTTATACATAGCTGTTGTGTTCAGTGAACCCACCTCACTGCATATACCTACCTTTTGTGTTGAGTGAACCCACCTCACTGCATATACCTACCTTTTGTGTTCAGTGAATCCACCTCACTTCATATACATTCCTTTTGATTTCAGTGAACCCACCTCACTGCCTATACCTAGCTGTTGTGTTCAGTGAACCCACCTCATCACAGCATATACCTAGTTTTTTACAAAATATACTTAGCTGTTGTGTTCAGTGAACCCACCTCATAGCATATACCTATCCTTTGTGTTGAATGAACCCACCTCATTGCATATACCTAGCTGTTGTGTTCAGTGAACCCACCTCAACACCGCATATACCTAGTTTTTTTGTTCAGTGAACCCACCTCACAGTATATACCTAGCTGTTGTGTTCAGTGAACCCACCTCACTGCATATACCTAGCTGTTGTGCTGAGTGAACACACCTCATCACAGCATATACTTACCTGTTGTGTTCAGTGAACCCACCTCATCACAGCATATACCTAGCTGTTGTGTTGAGTGAGCTCGCCTCACAGCATATACCTAGCTGTTGTGTTCAGTGAACCCACCTCACTGCATATACCTACCTTTTGTGTTGAGTGAACCCTCCTTACTGCATATACATAGCTGTTGTGTTCAGTGAACCAGTCTCACTGCATATACCTACCTTTTGTGTTGAGTGAATCCACCTCACTTCATATACATACATTTTGATTTCAGTGAACCCACCTCACTGCATATACCTAGCTGTTGTGTTCAATGAACCCACCTCATCACAGCATATACCTAGCTGTTGTTTTCAGTGAACCCACCTCATTACAGCATATACCTAGCTGTTGTGTTCAGTGAACCCACCTCACAAAATATACTTAGCTGTTGTGTTGAGTGAACCCACCTCACTGCATATACCTAGCTGTTGTGTCAGTGATCCCACCTCATCACAGCATATACCTAGCTGTTGTGTTCAGTGAACCCACCTCACTGCATATACCTACCTTTTGTATTGAGTGAACCCACCTCACTGCATATACCTAGCTATTGTGTTCAGTAAACCACCTCATCACCGCATATACTTAGCTGTTGTGTTCAGTGAACCCACCTCACTGCATATACCTAGCTGTTGTGCTGAGTGAACACACCTCATCACAGCATATACCTAGCTGTTGTGTTCAGTGAACCCACCTCACTGCATATACCTACCTTTTGTGTTGAGTGAACCCACCTCACTGCATATACCTACCTTTTGAATTGAGTGAACCCACCTCACTGCATATACCTAGCTGTTGTGTTCCATGAACCCACCTCATCACAGCATATACCTAGCTGTTGTGTTCAGTGAACCCACCTCATCACAGCATATACCTAGCTGTTGTGTTGAGTGAGCTCGCCTCACAGCTTATACATAGCTGTTGTGTTCAGTGAACCCACCTCACTGCATATACCTACCTTTTGTGTTGAGTGAACCCACCTCACTGCATATACCTACCTTTTGTGTTCAGTGAATCCACCTCACTTCATATACATTCCTTTTGATTTCAGTGAACCCACCTCACTGCCTATACCTAGCTGTTGTGTTCAGTGAACCCACCTCATCACAGCATATACCTAGTTTTTTACAAAATATACTTAGCTGTTGTGTTCAGTGAACCCACCTCATAGCATATACCTATCCTTTGTGTTGAATGAACCCACCTCATTGCATATACCTAGCTGTTGTGTTCAGTGAACCCACCTCAACACCGCATATACCTAGTTTTTTTGTTCAGTGAACCCACCTCACAGTATATACCTAGCTGTTGTGTTCAGTGAACCCACCTCACTGCATATACCTAGCTGTTGTGCTGAGTGAACACACCTCATCACAGCATATACTTACCTGTTGTGTTCAGTGAACCCACCTCATCACAGCATATACCTAGCTGTTGTGTTGAGTGAGCTCGCCTCACAGCATATACCTAGCTGTTGTGTTCAGTGAACCCACCTCACTGCATATACCTACCTTTTGTGTTGAGTGAACCCTCCTTACTGCATATACATAGCTGTTGTGTTCAGTGAACCAGTCTCACTGCATATACCTACCTTTTGTGTTGAGTGAATCCACCTCACTTCATATACATACATTTTGATTTCAGTGAACCCACCTCACTGCATATACCTAGCTGTTGTGTTCAATGAACCCACCTCATCACAGCATATACCTAGCTGTTGTTTTCAGTGAACCCACCTCATTACAGCATATACCTAGCTGTTGTGTTCAGTGAACCCACCTCACAAAATATACTTAGCTGTTGTGTTGAGTGAACCCACCTCACTGCATATACCTAGCTGTTGTGTCAGTGATCCCACCTCATCACAGCATATACCTAGCTGTTGTGTTCAGTGAACCCACCTCACTGCATATACCTACCTTTTGTATTGAGTGAACCCACCTCACTGCATATACCTAGCTATTGTGTTCAGTAAACCACCTCATCACCGCATATACTTAGCTGTTGTGTTCAGTGAACCCACCTCACTGCATATACCTAGCTGTTGTGCTGAGTGAACACACCTCATCACAGCATATACCTAGCTGTTGTGTTCAGTGAACCCACCTCATCACAGCATATACCTAGCTGTTGTGTTGAGTGAGCTCGCCTCACAGCTTATACCTAGCTGTTGTGTTCAGTGAACCCACCTCACTGCATATACCTACCTTTTGTGTTGAGTGAACCCTCCTTACTGCATATACATAGCTGTTGTGTTCAGTGAACCCACCTCATTGCATATACCTACCTTTTGTGTTGAGTGAACCCACCTCACTGCATATACCTACCTTTTGTGTTGAGTGAATCCACCTCACTTCATATACATACCTTTTGATTTCAGTGAACCCACCTCACTGCATATACCTAGCTGTTGTGTTCAATGAACCCACCTCATCACAGCATATACCTAGCTGTTGTTTTCAGTGAACCCACCTCATTACAGCATATACCTAGCTGTTGTGTTCAGTGAACCCACCTCACTGCATATACCTACCTTTTGTGTTGAATGAACCCACCTCACAAAATATACTTAGCTGTTGTGTTCAGTGAACCCACCTCACTGCATATACCTACCTTTTGTATTGAGTGAACCCACCTCACTGCATATACCTAGCTATTGTGTTCAGTAAACCACCTCATCACAGCATATACTTAGCTGTTGTGTTCAGTGAACCCACCTCACTGCATATACTTACCTTTTGTGTTGACTGAACCCATCTCACATCATATACCTAGCTGTTGTGTTCAATGAACTTACCTTACTGCATATACCTACCTTTTGTGTTGAGTGAACCCACCTCACTGCATATACCTAGCTGTTGTGTTCAGTGAACCCACCTTATCACAGCATATACCTAGCTGTTGTGTTTAGTGAACCCACCTCACTGCATATACTTACCTTTTGTGTTGAGTTAACCCATCTCACAGCATATACCTAGCTGTTGTTTTCAGTGAACCCACCTCATTACAGCATATACCTAGCTGTTGTGTTCAGTGAACCCACCTCACTGCATATACCTACCTTTTGTGTTGAATAAACCCACCTCACAAAATATACTTAGCTGTTGTGTTCAGTGAACCCACCTCACTGCATATACCTACCTTTTGTGTTGAGTGAACCCACCTCACTGCATATACCTAGCTGTTGTGTCAGTGATCCCACCTCATCACAGCATATACCTAGCTGTTGTGTTCAGTGAACCCACCTCACTGCATATACCTACCTTTTGTATTGAGTGAACCCACCTCACTGCATATACCTAGCTATTGTGTTCAGTAAACCACCTCATCACAGCATATACTTAGCTGTTGTATTCAGTGAACCCACCTCACTGCATATACCTAGCTGTTGTGCTGAGTGAACACACCTCATCACAGCATATACCTAGCTGTTGTGTTCAGTGAACCCACCTCATCACAGCATATACCTAGCTGTTGTGTTGAGTGAGCTCGCCTCACAGCTTATACCTAGCTGTTGTGTTCAGTGAACCCACCTAACTGCATATACCTACCTTTTGTGTTGAGTGAACCCTCCTTACTGCATATACATAGCTGTTGTGTTCAGTGAACCCACCTCACTGCATATACCTACCTTTTGTGTTGAGTGAACCCACCTCACTGCATATACCTACCTTTTGTGTTGAGTGAATCCACCTCACTTCATATACATACCTTTTGATTTCAGTGAACCCACCTCACTGCATATACCTAGCTGTTGTGTTCAATGAACCCACCTCATCACAGCATATACCTAGCTGTTGTTTTCAGTGAACCCACCTCATTACAGCATATACCTAGCTGTTGTGTTCAGTGAACCCACCTCACTGCATATACCTACCTTTTGTGTTGAATGAACCCACCTCACAAAATATACTTAGCTGTTGTGTTCAGTGAACCCACCTCACTGCATATACCTACCTTTTGTGTTGAGTGAACCCACCTCACTGCATATACCTAGCTGTTGTGTTCAGTAAACCACCTCATCACAGCATATACTTAGCTGTTGTATTCAGTGAACCCACCTCACTGCATATACCTAGCTGTTGTGCTGAGTGAACACACCTCATCACAGCATATACCTAGCTGTTGTGTTCAGTGAACCCACCTCATCACAGCATATACCTAGCTGTTGTGTTGAGTGAGCTCGCCTCACAGCTTATACCTACCTTTTGTATTGAGTGAACCCACCTCACTGCATATACCTAGCTATTGTGTTCAGTAAACCACCTCATCACAGCATATACTTAGCTGTTGTGTTCAGTGAACCCACCTCACTGCATATACTTACCTTTTGTGTTGAGTGAACCCATCTCACATTATATACCTAGCTGTTGTGTTCAGTGAACCCATCTCATCACAGCATATACCTAGCTGTTGTGTTCAGTGAACCCACCTCACTGCATATAGTTACCTTTTGTGTTTAGTGAACCCATCTCACAGTATATACCTAGCTGATGTGTTCAGTGAACCGACCTCACTGCATATACCTACCTTTTGTGCTGAGTGAACCCACCTCACTGCATATACCTAGCTGTTGTGTTCAGTGAACCCACCTCATCACAGCATATACATAGCTGTTGTGTTCAGTGAACCCACATCACTGCATATACCTACCTCTTGTGTTGAGTCAACCCACCTCACTGCATATACCTAGCTGTTGTGTTCAGATAACCCACCTCATCACCGCATATACCTAGCTGTTGTGTTCAGTGAACCCACCTCACAGTATATACCTAGCGGTTGTGTTCAGTGAACCCACCTCATCACAGCATATACCTAGCTGTTGTGTTCAGTGAACCCACCTCATCAGAGCACATACCTAGCTGTTGTATTCAGTGAACCCACCTCACTGCCTATACCTATTTTTTGTGTTGAGTGAACCCACCTCACTGCATATACCTAGCTGTTGTGTTCAGTGAACCCATCTCATCACAGCATATACCTAGCTGTTGTGTTCAGAGAACCCACCTCACTGCATATACTTACCTTTTGTGTTGAGTGAACACATCTCACAGTATATACCTAGCTGATGTGTTCAGTGAACCCACCTCACTGCATATACCTATTTTTTGTGTTGAGTGAACCCACCTCACAGCATATACCTAGCTGTCGTGTTCAGTGAACCCACCTCATCACAGCATATACCTAGCTGTTGTGTTCAGTGAACCCACCTCACTGCATATACCTACCTTTTGTGTTGAGTGGACCCACCTCACAGCATATACCTAGCTGTTGTGTTCAGTGAACCCACCTCATCACAGCATATGCCTAGCTGTTGTGTTCAGTAAACCCACCTCATCGCAGCATATACCTAGCTGTTGTGTTCAGTGAGCCCACCTCAATGCATATACCTATCTTTTGTGTTGAGTGAAACCACCTCACTGCATATACCTACCTTTTGTGTTGAGTGAACCCACCTCACTGCATATACCTACCTTTTGAATTGAGTGAACCCACCTCACTGCATATACCTAGCTGTTGTGTTCCATGAACCCACCTCATCACAGCATATACCTAGCTGTTGTGTTCAGTGAACCCACCTCATCACAGCATATACCTAGCTGTTGCGTTTAGTGAACCCACCTCACTGCATATAACTACCTTTAGTGTTCAGTGAACCCACCTCACTGCATATACCTATCCTTTGAGTTGAATGAACCCACCTCATTGCATATACCTAGCTGTTGTGTTCAGTGAACCCACCTCAACACCGCATATACCTAGCTGTTGTGTTCAGTGAACCCACCTCACTGCATATACCTAGCTGTTGTGCTGAGTGAACACACCTCATCACAGCATATACCTAGCTGTTGTGTTCAGTGAACCCACCTCATCACAGCATATACCTAGCTGTTGTGTTGAGTGAGCTCGCCTCACAGCTTATACATAGCTGTTGTGTTCAGTGAACCCACCTCACTGCATATACCTACCTTTTGTGTTGAGTGAACCCACCTCACTGCATATACCTACCTTTTGTGTTCAGTGAATCCACCTCACTTCATATACATTCCTTTTGATTTCAGTGAACCCACCTCACTGCCTATACCTAGCTGTTGTGTTCAGTGAACCCACCTCATCACAGCATATACCTAGTTTTTTACAAAATATACTTAGCTGTTGTGTTCAGTGGGTTCACTGAACAGCTGTTGTGTTCAGTGAACCCACCTCACTTTTGTGTTGAGTGAACCCATCTCACAGCATATACCTAGCTGTTGTGTTCAGTGAACCCACCTCATAGCATATACCTATCCTTTGTGTTGAATGAACCCACCTCATTGCATATACCTAGCTGTTGTGTTCAGTGAACCCACCTCAACACCGCATATACCTAGCTTTTTTGTTCAGTGAACCCACCTCACAGTATATACCTAGCTGTTGTGTTCAGTGAACCCACCTCACTGCATATACCTAGCTGTTGTGCTGAGTGAACACACCTCATCACAGCATATACCTACCTGTTGTGTTCAGTGAACCCACCTCATCACAGCATATACCTAGCTGTTGTGTTGAGTGAGCTCGCCTCACAGCATATACCTAGCTGTTGTGTTCAGTGAACCCACCTCACTGCATATACCTACCTTTTGTGTTGAGTGAACCCTCCTTACTGCATATACATAGCTGTTGTGTTCAGTGAACCAGTCTCACTGCATATACCTACCTTTTGTGTTGAGTGAATCCACCTCACTTCATATACATACATTTTGATTTCAGTGAACCCACCTCACTGCATATACCTAGCTGTTGTGTTCAATGAACCCACCTCATCACAGCATATACCTACCCTCTTTCCCTGAAAATAAGACCTACCCTGAAAACAAGCCCTAGCTGGAATTTTGATCATGCTTGAAATATAAGCCCTACCCCGAAAATAAGCCCTAGCGGAAGTTAAAGAGGAGGAAGAGGCAGCTAGTAAGTGGGGACACAGTGGTGCAGTGCCGATTGGGCACTGATCCTTTCATCCCAGCACACAGCAAGGTTATCAGCTGTGTGCAGGGAAGACAGGGCAGGTGCCAGATCAGTACAGTAGAATACTTTCAAATCCATGAACATCACAGTACAAAGGAACAGGAATGTTCTGCTGAGAGACACTTCCTAATAGAAATATAAGACATCCCCTGAAAATAAGCCCTAGCACATCTTTTAGAGCAAAAATTAATATAAGACACTGTCTTATTTTCGGGGAAAGACGGTAGCTGTTGTTTTCAGTGAACCCACCTCATTACAGCATATACCTAGCTGTTGTGTTCAGTGAACCCACCTCACAAAATATACTTAGCTGTTGTGTTCAGTGAACCCACCTCACTGCATATACCTACCTTTTGTGTTGAGTGAACCCACCTCACTGCATATACCTAGCTGTTGTGTCAGTGACTCCACCTCATCACAGCATATACCTAGCTGTTGTGTTCAGTGAACCCACCTCACTGCATATACCTACCTTTTGTATTGAGTGAACCCACCTCACTGCATATACCTAGCTATTGTGTTCAGTAAACCACCTCATCACAGCATATACTTAGCTGTTGTGTTCAGTGAACCCACCTCACTGCATATACCTAGCTGTTGTGCTGAGTGAACACACCTCATCACAGCATATACCTAACTGTTGTGTTCAGTGAACCCACCTAATCACAGCATATACCTAGCTGTTGTGTTGAGTGAGCTCGCCTCACAGCTTATACCTAGCTGTTGTGTTCAGTGAACCCACCTCACTGCATATACCTACCTTTTGTGTTGAGTGAACCCTCCTTACTGCATATACATAGCTGTTGTGTTCAGTGAACCCACCTCATTGCATATACCTACCTTTTGTGTTGAGTGAACCCACCTCACTGCATATACCTACCTTTTGTGTTGAGTGAATCCACCTCACTTCATATACATACCTTTTGATTTCAGTGAACCCACCTCACTGCATATACCTAGCTGTTGTGTTCAATGAACCCACCTCATCACAGCATATACCTAGCTGTTGTTTTCAGTGAACCCACCTCATTACAGCATATACCTAGCTGTTGTGTTCAGTGAACCCACCTCACTGCATATACCTACCTTTTGTGTTGAATGAACCCACCTCACAAAATATACTTAGCTGTTGTGTTCAGTGAACCCACCTCACTGCATATACCTACCTTTTGTATTGAGTGAACCCACCTCACTGCATATACCTAGCTATTGTGTTCAGTAAACCACCTCATCACAGCATATACTTAGCTGTTGTGTTCAGTGAACCCACCTCACTGCATATACTTACCTTTTGTGTTGACTGAACCCATCTCACATCATATACCTAGCTGTTGTGTTCAATGAACCCACCTTACTGCATATACCTACCTTTTGTGTTGAGTGAACCCACCTCACTGCATATACCTAGCTGTTGTGTTCAGTGAACCCACCTTATCACAGCATATACCTAGCTGTTGTGTTCAGTGAACCCACCTCACTGCATATACTTACCTTTTGTGTTGAGTGAACCCATCTCACAGCATATACCTAGCTGTTGTGTTCAGTGAACCCACCTCACAGCATATACCTATCCTTTGTGTTGAATGAACCCACCTCATTGCATATACCTAGCTGTTGTGTTTAGTGAACCCACCTCAACACCGCATATACCTAGTTTTTGTGTTCAGTGAACCCACCTCACAGTATATACCTAGCTGTTGTGTTCAGTGAACCCACCTCACTGCATATACCTAGCTGTTGTGCTGAGTGAACACACCTCATCACAGCATATACCTAGCTGTTGTGTTCAGTGAACCCACCTCATCACAGCATATACCTAGCTGTTGTGTTGAGTGAGCTCGCTACACAGCTTATAACTAGCTGTTGTGTTCAGTGAACCCACCTCACTGCATATACCTACCTTTTGTGTTGAGTGAACCCTCCTTACTGCATATACATAGCTGTTGTGTTCAGTGAACCCACCTCACTGCATAAACCTACCTTTTGTGTTGAGTGAACCCACCTCACTGCATATACCTACCTTTTGTGTTGAGTGAATCCACCTCACTTCATATACATACCTTTTGATTTCAGTGAACCCACCTCACTGCATATACCTAGCTGTTGTGTTCAATGAACCCACCTCATCACAGCATATACCTAGCTGTTGTTTTCAGTGAACCCACCTCATTACAGCATATACCTAGCTGTTGTGTTCAGTGAACCCACCTCACTGCATATACCTACCTTTTGTGTTGAATGAACCCACCTCACAAAATATACTTAGCTGTTGTGTTCAGTGAACCCACCTCACTGCATATACCTACCTTTTGTGTTGAGTGAACCCACCTCACTGCATATACCTAGCTGTTGTGTCAGTGATCCCACCTCATCACAGCATATACCTAGCTGTTGTGTTCAGTGAACCCACCTCACTGCATATACCTACCTTTTGTATTGAGTGAACCCACCTCACTGCATATACCTAGCTATTGTGTTCAGTAAACCACCTCATCACAGCATATACTTAGCTGTTGTATTCAGTGAACCCACCTCACTGCATATACCTAGCTGTTGTGCTGAGTGAACACACCTCATCACAGCATATACCTAGCTGTTGTGTTCAGTGAACCCACCTCATCACAGCATATACCTAGCTGTTGTGTTGAGTGAGCTCGCCTCACAGCTTATACCTAGCTGTTGTGTTCAGTGAACCCACCTAACTGCATATACCTACCTTTTGTGTTGAGTGAACCCTCCTTACTGCATATACATAGCTGTTGTGTTCAGTGAACCCACCTCACTGCATATACCTACCTTTTGTGTTGAGTGAACCCACCTCACTGCATATACCTACCTTTTGTGTTGAGTGAATCCACCTCACTTCATATACATACCTTTTGATTTCAGTGAACCCACCTCACTGCATATACCTAGCTGTTGTGTTCAATGAACCCACCTCATCACAGCATATACCTAGCTGTTGTTTTCAGTGAACCCACCTCATTACAGCATATACCTAGCTGTTGTGTTCAGTGAACCCACCTCACTGCATATACCTACCTTTTGTGTTGAATGAACCCACCTCACAAAATATACTTAGCTGTTGTGTTCAGTGAACCCACCTCACTGCATATACCTACCTTTTGTGTTGAGTGAACCCACCTCACTGCATATACCTAGCTGTTGTGTTCAGTAAACCACCTCATCACAGCATATACTTAGCTGTTGTATTCAGTGAACCCACCTCACTGCATATACCTAGCTGTTGTGCTGAGTGAACACACCTCATCACAGCATATACCTAGCTGTTGTGTTCAGTGAATTCACCTCATCACAGCATATACCTAGCTGTTGTGTTGAGTGAGCTCGCCTCACAGCTTATACCTACCTTTTGCATTGAGTGAACCCACCTCACTGCATATACCTAGCTATTGTGTTCAGTAAACCACCTCATCACAGCATATACTTAGCTGTTGTGTTCAGTGAACCCACCTCACTGCATATACTTACCTTTTGTGTTGAGTGAACCCATCTCACATCATATACCTAGCTGTTGTGTTCAGTGAACCCACCTTATTGCATATACCTACCTTTTGTGTTGACTGAACCCACCTCACTGCATATACCTAGCTGTTGTGTTCAGTGAACCCACCTTATCACAGCATATACCTAGCTGTTGTGTTCAGTGAACCCACCTCACTGCATATACTTACCTTTTGTGTTGAGTGAACCCATCTCACAGCATATACCTAGCTTTTGTGTTCAGTGAACCCACCTCACTGCATATACCTATCCTTTGTGTTGAGTGAACCCACCTCACTGCATATACCTACCTTTTGTGTTGAGTGAACCCACCTCACTGCATATACCTACATTTTGAATTGAGTAAACCCACCTCACTGCATATACCTAGCTGTTGTGTTTAGTGAACCCACCTCATCACAGCATATACCTAGCTGTTGTGTTCAGTGAACCCACCTCATCACAACATATACCTAGCTGTTGTGTTCAGTGAACCCACCTCATCACAGCATATACCTAGCTGTTGTGTTCAGTGAACCCACCTCATCACAGCATATACCTAGCTGTTGTGTTGAGTGAGCTCGCCTCACAGCTTATACCTAGCTGTTGTGTTCAGTGAACCCACCTCACTGCATATACCTACCTTTTGTGCTGAGTGAACCCTCCTCACTGCATATACCTAGCTGTTGTGTTGAGTGAACCCACCTCACTGCATATACCTAGCTGTTGTGTTCAGTAAACCCACCTCATCAGAGCACATACCTAGCTGTTGTGTTCAGTGAACCCACCTCACTGCATATACCTACCTTTTGTGATGAGTGAACCCACCTTACTGCATATACCCAGCTGTTGTGTTCAGTGAACCCACCTCATCACAGCATATACCTAGCCGTTGTGTTCAGTAAACCCACCTCACTGCATATACCTACCTTTTGTGTTGAGTGATCCCACCTCACTGCATATACCTAGCAGTTGTGTTCAGTGAACCCATCTCATCACAGCATATACCTAGCTGTTGTGTTGAGTGAACCCACCTCACTGCATATACCTACCTTTTGTGTTGAATGAACCCACCTCATTGCATATACCTACCTTTTGAATTGAGTGAACCCACCTCACTGCATATACCTAGCTGTTGTGTTCCGTGAACCCACCTCATCACAGCATATACCTAGCTGTTGTGTTCAGTGAACCCACCTCACTGCATATAACTACCTTTAGTGTTCAGTGAACCCACCTCACTGCATATACCTACCTTTTGTGTTGAGTGAACCCACCTCATTGCATATACCTAGCTGTTGTGTTGAGTGAACCCACCTCATCACAGCATATACCTAGCTGTTGTGTTCAGTGAACCCACCTAATCGCAGCATATACCTAGCTGTTGTGTTGAGTGAGCTTGCCTCACAGCTTATACCTAGCTGTTGTGTTCAGTGAACCCACCTCACTGCATATACCTAGCTGTTGTGTTGAGTGAACCCACCTCATCACAGCATATACCTAGCTGTTGTTTTCAGTGAACCCACCTCATTACAGCATATACCTAGCTGTTGTGTTCAGTGAACCCACCTCATCACAGCATATACCTAGCTGTTGTGTTGAGGGAGCTCGCCTCACAGCTTATACCTAGCTGTTGTGTTCAGTGAACCCACCTCACTGCATATACCTAACTTTTGTGTTGAGTGAACCCACCTCACTGCATATACCTAGCTGTTGTGTTCAGTAAACCCACCTCATTAGAGCACATACCTAGCTGTTGTGTTCAGTGAACCCACCTCACTGCATATACCTACTGTGATGAAACGCGGAAAAGCCGCTGTCTCTCAAGGCGAAGCGGCTCTTTCCGCATCCAGCATGGCGTCACAACGCGGAAAAAACGCCGCATGCCGCTTAGGCAGAGCGGCGGAATCCGCATCGGAGGCGTCTCCCGCACTCAGTTCACTGGATACATTGCAAGACAGTACTGGTGTGGCTGGGACTGATAGTCCACCAAGATTCAGACTTACACGCGCGCGAGCACAGAGGCAAAGTTTAAATAGCAGTTAGAAGGGTGTCGGCTGACCAGCTGGGTCAGCTGACAAATTCCACTGCTCTCACTGGACCAGCAATTAGGGAGGTCCTGGAAAGGTCCTAGAGTATATATACTGCTGGTTGTTCACTTGCTCTTTGTCTGGCGTGCGATCACATATGTGGAAGCACCCAGATCCGTAGTCAGATCCGCAAGTTAACTAGTTGGTCAGACTTCTGTTCCCAACAGTGTCTAGGGAAGGTGACTTTAGGTCAGACCAAGTTGCATGTGGAGGGGGTTCCCGAGCAATACTCTGAGTTCTCGGATGTATTCTGTCCCAAGGCTGCTGACAAGTTACCTCCTCATCGCCCTTTCGATTGCCCCATCGATCTCCGTGCCGGTTGTATGCCCCCTAGGGGCCACCTGTATAATTTGTCTGGACCAGAGAAAATAGCGATGCAGGAGTACATTCGTGACAATCTAGCCAAAGGGTTCATTCGCCCCTCCCGGTCGCCTGCAGGGGCCGGATTCTTTTTTGTTAAGAAAAAAGACGGAGGGACTACCGTTGCCTGAATAAAATCACGGTGAAGAATCGTTATCCGTTACCATTGATAGACGATTTATTTACGCAAGTCACCAACGCTAAGATCTTTTCAAAATTAGATCTGAGGGGTGCATACAACCTGGTCCGCATTAGAAAGGATGATGAATGGAAGACGGCCTTCAACACTCCCGACGGGCATTACGAGTACTTAGTGATGCCCTTCGGGTTGTGCAATGCGCCAGCCGTCTTTCAAGAATTAATCAACGAGGTATTCAGGGAGGTGTTGGGTAGGTTTGTACTAGTATACCTTGACGATATACTAATCTATTCCAACAACCTCCCCGAGCACAGGGTCCACGTTAAATTCGTGTTGGACAAATTAAGGCAAAATATGCTGTATGCCAAGGTGGAGAAATGTATTTTCGAGGTGACCACTGTCACATTTTTAGGGTATGTGATCTCCACCTCAGGCCTGTCAATGGATCCTGCCAAGGTCACAGCTGTCCTGGAATGGCCACAGCCAGTGGGGTTGAAGCCCCTGCAAAGATTTTTAGGTTTTGCGAATTACTGTAGGAGGTTCATAAAGGGATACTCCACGATGATTGCCCCTCTTACCAGTCTCACAAAAAAGGGGGCAGATACCAACCACTGGTCTCCTGAGGCTGTGGCAGCTTTTTCTCACTTGAAAAAATTGTTTTGCTCTGCACCCATATTGAGACACGTAGACACCTCTTACCCATTCATTGTGGAGGTTGATGCCTCAGAAGTTGGAGTAGGGGCTGTGCTGTCTCAACGCTCTGGGCTGCAGGGAAGGTTGCACCCGTGTGCCTATTTCTCTCGGAGGTTTTCACCGGCAGAGAAAAACTACGACATAGGCAACCGGGAACTTCTGGCCATTAAATTGGCATTTGAAGAATGGCGCCACTGGTTAGAAGGGGCAGAACACACGATCACGGTGTATACTGATCACAAGAATCTGGAATACATCGAGGGGGCTAAGAGACTAAGTCCCCGACAGGCCCGTTGGTCGTTATTTTTTACGAGGTTCAGATTTATTATCACATACACTCCAGGCAGCAAAAACATCAAGGCAGATGCCCTGTCCAGATGTTTCGAATTAGAGACAGCACAGCCCCCCGCTCCTGAGTCCATCATCCCGCAGAGGCTGGTGTTAGCAGCCACAGAGACCTGGGAGGATTGGACAAAGGTTTTGGGTCCCTTTCAGCAGGATGTCCCTGAGGGAAAACCGGAGGGGGTCTTGTTTATCCCACTGTTTTTTCGTCTACAGGTCTTACAAATGTTTCATGCCCATAAGAGTGCTGGTCACCCTGGTGCTGCCAGAACGCAGGATCTGATTGCCAGGTGTGCTTGGTGGCCTTCTATGGCATCAGACTGCAAGGAATATGTCAGGGAATGTGCGGTATGTGCAAAAAGTAAACCCTCCCGGCAGGCACCTGTCGGTACCTTACAGCCTTTACCCGCCCCGAGTGAACCATGGACCCACTTGTCCATGGATTTTGTGGGTGAGCTCCCCAGGTCTGAAGGCATGTCGGTCATTTGGGTGGTAGTCGACCGCTTCAGCAAAATGGCCCATTTCGTGCCTTTGAAAGGACTCCCCTCGGCCCAAGAATTGGCTGACCTATTCATCGTCCACATTTTCCGGCTGCACGGCATTCCGGAGAACATTGTGTCCGATCGGGGAGTCCAATTTATCTCTAAATTCTGGAGGGCATTTTGCCACCAAATGGGCATGAAGCTGTCTTTCTCGTCAGGCTACCACCCACAGACGAATGGGCAGACTGAACGAATTAATCAGTCTTTAGAACAGTTTTTAAGATGTTACGTTGCGGAGGCACAGAATGACTGGGTGAAGTTTCTGGCTTTTGCAGAATTTGCGCAGAATAATTTAAAGAGTTCTTCTTCTGGTTTTTCCCCGTTCCAGATTGTGACAGGGAGGTCGCCCAAGTTCTCCCCTTTGCCAGTTGCCTCTTCTCCGTTCCCAGCACTGGAGGATTGGCAGAGGTCACTCAGGGACAATTGGGGAATTGTTAGAGATAATTTGCAGAAAGCGTTCCAAAGTCAAAAGGGTCAAGCGGACAAGAGACGTTCCATGGAATGGAAGTTTCAGCCAGGGGATTTAGTCTGGGTGTCCACACGTCACTTGACCCTGAAGCAGCCTTCTGCCAAACTGGGCCCCAGGTTTGTGGGTCCGTTTTATGTGACCAAAAAGATCAACAACGTCACTTATACCGTTGATCTCCCCGCCAGCATGCGTGGGGTGAGATCATTTCACGTATCCCTGCTCAAACCTGCAGTCCATGTGGGCCCTACTCCTCCTCCTCCTGTCCTGGTGGATAGTCATCCTGAGTTCGAAATAGAGAAAATTTTGGACTCTCGCATTGTCCAGAACTCGGTACAGTATCTGGTACACTGGAAGGGATATGGCATTGAGGAGAGACAGTGGGTACCGGGGACTCGCATGCATGCGGATGAGTTGAGGAAAGAGTTTCATGCCTTACACCCCGAGAAGCCTGGTAGGAGTTGTCCGGAGTCCACTCCTCGAGGGGGGGGTACTGTGATGAAACGCGGAAAAGCCGCTGTCTCTCAAGGCGAAGCGGCTGTTTCCGCATCCAGCATGGCGTCACAACGCGGAAAAAACGCCACATGCCGCTTAGGCAGAGCGGCGGAATCCGCATCGGAGGCGGCTCCCGCACTCAGTTCACTGGATACATTGCAAGACAGTACTGGTGTGGCTGGGACTGATAGTCCACCAAGATTCAGACTTACACGCGCGCGAGCACAGAGGCAAAGTTTAAATAGCAGTTAGAAGGGTGTCGGCTGACCAGCTGGGTCAGCTGACAAATTCCACTGCTCTCATTGGACCAGCAATTAGGGAGGTCCTGGAAAGGTCCTAGAGTATATATACTGCTGGTTGTTCACTTGCTCTTTGTCTGGCGTGCGATCACATATGTGGAAGCACCCAGATCCGTAGTCAGATCCGCAAGTGTGCCGGGACCAGCTGGAGCTGTAATCCTACACTTAGCTAGATTTTGTTGATAGCTTAAAGTACTAGTTTGATTGTGATTATTTGTTATGACTTTTGCCTGCCTTGACTACCCTTCTGAACTCTGATCTTGTACCTCGATATTTCTGATACCCCGTTACTGAACCCTGCCTGTACTTAGACTCCGCCTTTGCCTCCTGATCTTGTACTTTATCTGTCCGTGTGTGTACGACCTGGCTTGTCCGACCTCGAGAACCGACCTTACCGTTAGAGGCGGTTCCTCGCTCTGTTAGCGACCTTTCCTCCTGAGGGTCACTTCCAGACATCCTTCCTACTGTCAGTCTGACTCCTCCCGTCTTGGAGAGCTCAGGTCTGCAGAAGGAATCTGTGCAGTACTCCTTGCTGCACTGAGGCCTAGTCCTCAAAGTGTTACTGTTACACCAAACACTACACTCTACCCAGGTGAACAGAGGTTAGCTAGTATATCGGATTATCGGTGAGACTGCAGATCACTTATAATCTGGTATATATCTGTATTCCCAGTGATACTGCAGATCACCGGTAATCAGATCCTCTCTGTGCTTCACCGATCGTTACACCTACCTTTTGTGATGAGTGAACCCACCTTACTGCATATACCAAGCTGTTGTGTTCAGTGAACCCACCTCATCACAGCATATACCTAGCCGTTGTGTTCAGTAAACCCACCTCACTGCATATACCTACCTTTTGTGTTGAGTGAACCCACCTCATTGCATATACCTACCTTTTGAATTGAGTGAACCCACCTCACTGCATATACCTAGCTGTTGTGTTCCGTGAACCCACCTCATCACAGCATATATCTAGCTGTTGTGTTCAGTGAACCCACCTCACTGCATATAACTACCTTTAGAGTTCAGTGAACCCACCTCATTGCATATACCTAGCTGTTCAGTGAACCCACCTCAACACCGCATATACCTAGTTGTTGTGTTCAGTGAACCCACCTCACAGTATATACCTAAAAGTTGTTGTGTTCAGTGAACCCACCTCACTGCATATACCTAGCTGTTGTGTTGATTGAACCCACCTCATCACAGCATATACCTAGTTGTTGTGTTCAGTGAACCCACCTCATCGCAGCATATACCTAGCTGTTGTGTTGAGTGAGCTTGCCTCACAGCTTATACCTAGCTGTTGTGTTCAGTGAACCCACCTCACTGCATATACCTAGCTGTTGTGTTGAGTGAACCCACCTCATCACAGCATATACCTAGCTGTTGTTTTCAGTGAACCCACCTTATTACAGCATATACCTAGCTGTTGTGTTCAGTGAACCCACCTCACTGCATATACCTACCTTTTGTGTTGAATGAACCCACCTCACAAAATATACTTAGCTGTTGTGTTCAGTGAACCCACCTCACTGCATATACCTAGCTGTTGTGTCAGTGATCCCACCTCATCACAGCATATACCTAGCTGTTGTGTTCAGTGAACCCACCTCACTGCATATACCTACCTTTTGTATTGAGTGAACCCACCTCACTGCATATACCTAGCTATTGTGTTCAGTAAACCACCTCATCACAGCATATACTTAGCTGTTGTGTTCAGTGAACCCACCTCACTGCATATACTTACCTTTTGTGTTGAGTGAACCCATCTCACAGCATATACCTAGCTGTTGTGTTCAGTGAACCCACCTCACAGCATATACCTACCTTTTGTGTTGAGTGAACCCACCTCACTGCATATACCTAGCTATTGTGTTCAGTGAACCCACCTCACTGCATATACCTACCTTTTGTGTTGAGTGAACCCACCTCACTGCATATACCTACCTTTTGTGTTGAGTGAACCCACCTCACTGCATATACCTACATTTTGAATTGAGTGAACCCACCTCACTGCATATACCTAGCTGTTGTGTTTAGTGAACCCACCTCATCACAGCATATACCTAGCTGTTGTGTTTAGTGAAACCACCTCATCGCAACATATACCTAGCTGTTGTGTTCAGTGAACCCACCTCACTGCATATACCTACCTTTTGTGTTTAGTGAACCCACCTCACTGCATATACCTAGCTGTTGTGTTCAGTGAACCCACCTCATCACAACATATACCTAGCTGTCGTGTTCAGTGAACCCACCTCATCACAGCATATACCTAGCTGTTGTGTTGAGTGAGCTCGCCTCACAGCTTATACCTAGCTGTTGTGTTCAGTGAACCCACCTCACTGCATATACCTACCATTTGTGCTGAGTGAACCCACCTCACTGCATATACCTACCTTCTGTGTTGAGTGAACCCACCTCACTGCATATACCTAGCTGTTGTGTTCAGTAAACCCACCTCACTGCATATACCTACCTTTTGTGATGAGTGAACCCACCTTACTGCATATACCCAGCTGTTGTGTTCAGTGAACCCACCTCATCACAACATATACCTAGCCGTTGTGTTCAGTAAACCCACCTCACTGCATATACCTACCTTTTGTGTTGAGTGAACCCACCTCACTGCATATTCCTAGCAGTTGTGTTCAGTGAACCCATCTCATCACAGCATATACCTAGCTGTTGTGTTCAGTGAACACACCTCACTGCATATACCTACCTTTTGTGTTGAGTGAACCCACCTCATTGCATATACCTACCTTTTGAATTGAGTGAACCCACCTCACTGCATATACCTAGCTGTTGTGTTCCGTGAACCCACCTCATCACAGCATATACCTAGCTGTTGTGTTCAGTGAACCCACCTCACTGCATATAACTACCTTTAGTGTTCAGTAAACCCACCTCACTGCATATACCTACCTTTTGTGTTGAGTGAACCCACCTCATTGCATATACCTAGCTGTTGTGTTCAGTGAACCCACCTCACAGTATATACCTAGCTGTTGTGTTCAGTGAACCCACCTCACTGCATATACCTAGCTGTTGTGTTGAGTGAACCCACCTCATCACAGCATATACCTAGCTGTTGTGTTCAGTGAACCCACCTCACTGCATATACCTACCTTTTGTGTTGAGTGAACTCTCCTCACTGAATATACCTAGCTGTTGTGTTCAGTGAACCCACCTCACTGCATATACCTACCTTTTGTGTTGAGTGAACCCACCTCACTGCATATACCTACCTTTTGTGTTGAGTGAATCCACCTCACTTCATATACCTACCTTTTGAATTGAGTGAACCCACCTCACTGCATATACCTTGCTGTTGTGTTCAGTGAACCCACCTCATCACAGCATATACCTAGCTGTTGTGTTCCATGAACCGACCTCATCACAGCATATACCTAGCTGTTGTGTTCAGTGAACCCACCTCATCACAGCATATACCTAGCTGTTGTGTTCAGTGAACCCACCTCACTGCATATACCTAAATTTTGTATTGAGTGAACCCACCTCACTGCATATACCTAGCTATTGTGTTCAGTAAACCACCTCATCACAGCATATACTTAGCTGTTGTGTTCAGTGAACCCACCTCACTGCATATACTTACCTTTTGTGTTGAGTGAACCCATCTCACAGCATATACCTAGCTGTTGTGTTCAGTGAACCCACCTCACAGCATATACCTACCTTTTGTGTTGAGTGAACCCACCTCACTGCATATACCTAGCTATTGTGTTCAGTGAACCCACCTCACTGCATATACCTGCCTTTTGTGTTGAGTGAACCCACCTCACTGCATATACCTACCTTTTGTGTTGAGTGAACCCACCTCACTGCATATACCTACATTTTGAATTGAGTGAACCCACCTCACTGCATATACCCAGCTGTTGTGTTCAGTGAACCCACCTCATCACAGCATATACCTAGCCGTTGTGTTCAGTAAACCCACCTCACTGCATATACCTACCTTTTGTGTTGAGTGAACCCACCTCACTGCATATACCTAGCAGTTGTGTTCAGTGAACCCATCTCATCACAGCATATACCTAGCTGTTGTGTTCAGTGAACCCACCTCACTGCATATACCTACCTTTTGTGTTGAGTGAACCCACCTCACTGCATATACCTAGCTGTTGTGTTCCGTGAACCCACCTCATCACAGCATATACCTAGCTGTTGTGTTCAGTGAACCCACCTCACTGCATATAACTACCTTTAGTGTTCAGTGAACCCACCTCACTGCATATACCTACCTTTTGTGTTGAGTGAACCCACCTCATTGCATATACCTAGCTGTTGTGTTCAGTGAACCCACCTCAACACCGCATATACCTAGTTGTTGTGTTCAGTGAACCCACCTCACAGTATATAACTAGCTGTTGTGTTCAGTGAACCCACCTCACTGCATATACCTAGCTGTTGTGTTGAGTGAACCCACCTCATCACAGCATATACCTAGCTGTTGTGTACAGTGAACCCACCTCATCGCAGCATATACCTAGCTGTTGTGTTGAGTGAGCTTGCCTCACAGCTTATACCTAGCTGTTGTGTTCAGTGAACCCACCTCACTGCATATACCTACCTTTTGTGTTGAGTGAACCCTCCTCACTGCATATACCTAGCTGTTGTGTTCATTGAACCCACCTCACTGCATATACCTACCTTTTGTGTTGAGTGAACCCACCTCACTGCATATACCTACCTTTTGTGTTGAGTGAACCCACCTCACTGCATATACCTACCTTTTGTGTTGAGTGAATCCACCTCACTTCATATACCTACCTTTTGAATTGAGTGAACCCACCTCACTGCATATACCTAGCTGTTGTGTTCAGTGAACCCACCTCATCACAGCATATACCTAGCTGTTGCGTTCAGTGAACCCACCTCACTGCATATAACTACCTTTAGTGTTCAGTGAACCCACCTCACTGCATATACCTACCTTTAGTGTTCAGTGAACCCACCTCATTGCATATACCTAGCTGTTGTGTTCAGTGAACCCACCTCAACACCGCATATACCTAGCTGTTGTGTTCAGTGAACCCATCTCACTGCATATACCTACATTTTGAATTGAGTGAACCCACCTCACTGCATATACCTAGCTGTTGTGTTTAGTGAACCCACCTCATCACAGCATATACCTAGCTGTTGTGTTTAGTGAAACCACCTCATCGCAACATATACCTAGCTGTTGTGTTCAGTGAACCCACCTCACTGCATATACCTACCTTTTGTGTTTAGTGAACCCACCTCACTGCATATACCTAGCTGTTGTGTTCAGTGAACCCACCTCATCACAACATATACCTAGCTGTTGTGTTCAGTGAACCCACCTCATCACAGCATATAGCTAGCTGTTGTGTTCAGTGAACCCACCTCATCACAGCATATACCTAGCTGTTGTGTTGAGTGACCTCGCCTCACAGCTTATACCTAGCTGTTGTGTTCAGTGAACCCACCTCACTGCATATACCTACCTTTTGTGTTCAGTGAACCCTTCTCACTGCATATACCTAGCTGTTGTGTTCAGTGAACCCACCTCACTGCATATACCTACCTTTTGTGTTGAGTGAACCCACCTCACTGCATATACCTAGCTGTTGTGTT
Source organism: Hyperolius riggenbachi (assembly GCF_040937935.1). NCBI lineage: Eukaryota > Metazoa > Chordata > Amphibia > Anura > Hyperoliidae > Hyperolius > Hyperolius riggenbachi. Next base: position 397,373,179 of record NC_090647.1, on the reverse strand, counting down.
CAGTAAACCCACCTCATCAGAGCACATACCTAGCTGTTGTGTTCAGTGAACCCACCTCACTGCATATACCTACCTTTTGTGATGAGTGAACCCACCTTACTGCATATACCCAGCTGTTGTGTTCAGTGAACCCACCTCATCACAGCATATACCTAGCCGTTGTGTTCAGCAAACCCACCTCACTGCATATACCTACCTTTTGTGTTGAGTGAACCCACCTCACTGCATATACCTACATTTTGAATTGAGTGAACCCACCTCACTGCATATACCCAGCTGTTGTGTTCAGTGAACCCACCTCATCACAGCATATACCTAGCCGTTGTGTTCAGTAAACCCACCTCACTGCATATACCTACCTTTTGTGTTGAGTGAACCCACCTCACTGCATATACCTAGCAGTTGTGTTCAGTGAACCCATCTCATCACAGCATATACCTAGCTGTTGTGTTCAGTGAACCCACCTCACTGCATATACCTACCTTTTGTGTTGAGTGAACCCACCTCACTGCATATACCTAGCTGTTGTGTTCCGTGAACCCACCTCATCACAGCATATACCTAGCTGTTGTGTTCAGTGAACCCACCTCACTGCATATAACTACCTTTAGTGTTCAGTGAACCCACCTCACTGCATATACCTACCTTTTGTGTTGAGTGAACCCACCTCATTGCATATACCTAGCTGTTGTGTTCAGTGAACCCACCTCAACACCGCATATACCTAGTTGTTGTGTTCAGTGAACCCACCTCACAGTATATACCTAGCTGTTGTGTTCAGTGAACCCACCTCACTGCATATACCTAGCTGTTGTGTTGAGTGAACCCACCTCATCACAGCATATACCTAGCTGTTGTGTTCAGTGAACCCACCTCATCGCAGCATATACCTAGCTGTTGTGTTGAGTGAGCTTGCCTCACAGCTTATACCTAGCTGTTGTGTTCAGTGAACCCACCTCACTGCATATACCTACCTTTTGTGTTGAGTGAACCCTCCTCACTGCATATACCTAGCTGTTGTGTTCATTGAACCCACCTCACTGCATATACCTACCTTTTGTGTTGAGTGAACCCACCTCACTGCATATACCTACCTTTTGTGTTGAGTGAATCCACCTCACTTCATATACCTACCTTTTGAATTGAGTGAACCCACCTCACTGCATATACCTAGCTGTTGTGTTCAGTGAACCCACCTCATCACAGCATATACCTAGCTGTTGCGTTCAGTGAACCCACCTCACTGCATATAACTACCTTTAGTGTTCAGTGAACCCACCTCACTGCATATACCTACCTTTAGTGTTCAGTGAACCCACCTCATTGCATATACCTAGCTGTTGTGTTCAGTGAACCCACCTCAACACCGCATATACCTAGCTGTTGTGTTCAGTGAACCCATCTCACTGCATATACCTACATTTTGAATTGAGTGAACCCACCTCACTGCATATACCTAGCTGTTGTGTTTAGTGAACCCACCTCATCACAGCATATACCTAGCTGTTGTGTTTAGTGAAACCACCTCATCGCAACATATACCTAGCTGTTGTGTTCAGTGAACCCACCTCACTGCATATACCTACCTTTTGTGTTTAGTGAACCCACCTCACTGCATATACCTAGCTGTTGTGTTCAGTGAACCCACCTCATCACAACATATACCTAGCTGTTGTGTTCAGTGAACCCACCTCATCACAGCATATAGCTAGCTGTTGTGTTCAGTGAACCCACCTCATCACAGCATATACCTAGCTGTTGTGTTGAGTGACCTCGCCTCACAGCTTATACCTAGCTGTTGTGTTCAGTGAACCCACCTCACTGCATATACCTACCTTTTGTGTTCAGTGAACCCTTCTCACTGCATATACCTAGCTGTTGTGTTCAGTGAACCCACCTCACTGCATATACCTACCTTTTGTGTTGAGTGAACCCACCTCACTGCATATACCTAGCTGTTGTGTTCAGTAAACCCACCTCATCAGAGCACATACCTAGCTGTTGTGTTCAGTGAACCCACCTCACTGCATATACCTACCTTTTGTGATGAGTGAACCCACCTTACTGCATATACCCAGCTGTTGTGTTCAGTGAACCCACCTCATCACAGCATATACCTAGCCGTTGTGTTCAGCAAACCCACCTCACTGCATATACCTACCTTTTGTGTTGAGTGAACCCACCTCACTGCATATACCTACCTTTTGTGATGAGTGAACCCACCTTACTGCATATACCCAGCTGTTGTGTTCAGTGAACCCACCTCATCACAGCATATACCTAGCCGTTGTGTTCAGTAAACCCACCTCACTGCATATACCTACCTTTTGTGTTGAGTGAACCCACCTCACTGCATATACCTAGCAGTTGTGTTCAGTGAACCCATCTCACTGCATATACCTAGCTGTTGTGTTGAGTGAACCCACCTCATCACAGCATATACCTAGCTGTTGTGTTCAGTGAACCCACCTCATCACAGCATATATCTAGCTGTTGTGTTTAGTGAACCCACCTCACTGCATATACCTACCTGTTTGTGTTGAGTGAACCCACCTCACAAAATATACCTAGCTGTTGTGTTCGGTGAACCCACCTCACAGCATATACCTACCTTTTGTGTTGAGTGAACCCCCCTCACTGCATATACCTAGCTGTTGTGTTCAGTGAACCCACCTCACTGCATATACCTACCTTTTGTGTTGAGTAAGCCAACCTCACAGCTTATACCTAGCTGTTGTGTTCAGTGAACCCACCTCATCACAGCATATACCTAGCTGTTGTGTTCAGTGAACCCACCTCATCACAGCATATACCTACCTTTTGTGTTGAGTGAACCCACCTCACTGCATATACCTAGCTATTGTGTTCAGTTAACCCATCTAACTGCATATACCTACCTTTTGTGTTGAGTGAACCCACCTCACTGCATATACCTACCTTTTGTGTTAAGTGAACCCACCTCACTGCATATACCTAGCTGTTGTGTTTAGTGAACCCACCTCATCACAGCATATACCTAGCTGTTGTGTTTAGTGAAACCACCTCATCGCAACATATACCTAGCTGTTGTGTTCAGTGAACCCACTGCATATACCTACCTTTTGTGTTTAGTGAATCCACCTCACTGCATATACCTAGCTGTTGTGTTCAGTGAACCCACCTCATCACAACATATACCTAGCTGTTGTGTTCAGTGAACCCACCTCATCACAGCATATACCTAGCTGTTGTGTTCAGTGAACCCACCTCATCACAGCATATACCTAGCTGTTGTGTTGAGTGAGCTCGCCTCACAGCTTATACCTAGCTGTTGTGTTCAGTGAACCCACCTCACTGCATATACCTACCTTTTGTGTTCAGTGAACCCTCCTCACTGCATATACCTAGCTGTTGTGTTCAGTGAACCCACCTCACTGCATATACCTACCTTTTGTGTGGAGTGAACCCACCTCACTGCATATACCTAGCTGTTGTGTTCAGTAAACCCACCTCATCTGAGCACATACCTAGCTGTTGTGTTCAGTGAACCCACCTCACTGCATATACCTACCTTTTGTGATGAGTGAACCCACCTTACTGCATATACCCAGCTGTTGTGTTCAGTGAACCCACCTCATCACAGCATATACCTAGCCGTTGTGTTCAGCAAACCCACCTCACTGCATATACCTACCTTTTGTGTTGAGTGAACCCACCTCACTGCATATACCTAGCAGTTGTGTTCAGTGAACCCATCTCATCACAGCATATACCTAGCTGTTGTGTTCAGTGAACCCACCTCACTGCATATACCTACCTTTTGTGTTGAGTGAACCCACCTCATTGCATATACCTACCTTTTGAATTGAGTGAACCCACCTCACTGCATATACCTAGCTGTTGTGTTCCGTGAACCCACCTCATCACAGCATATACCTAGCTGTTGTGTCCAGTGAACCCACCTCAATGCATATAACTACCTTTAGTGTTCAGTGAACCCACCTCACTCCATATACCTACCTTTTGTGTTCAGTGAACCCACCTCAACACCGCATATACCTAGTTGTTGTGTTCAGTGAACCCACCTCACAGTATATACCTAGCTGTTGTGTTCAGTGAACCCACCTCACTGCATATACCTAGCTGTTGTGTTGAGTGAACCCACCTCATCACAGCATATACCTAGCTGTTGTGTTCAGTGAACCCACCTCATCGCAGCATATACCTAGCTGTTGTGTTGAGTGAGCTTGCCTCACAGCTTATACCTAGCTGTTGTGTTCAGTGAACCCACCTCACTGCATATACCTACCTTTTGTGTTGAGTGAACCCTCCTCACTGCATATACCTAGCTGTTGTGTTCATTGAACCCACCTCACTGCATATACCTACCTTTTGTGTTGAGTGAACCCACCTCACTGCATATACCTACCTTTTGTGTTGAGTGAATCCACCTCACTTCATATACCTACCTTTTGCATTGAGTGAACCCACCTCACTGCATATACCTAGCTGTTATGTTCAGTGAACCCACCTCATCACAGCATATACCTAGCTGTTGCGTTCAGTGAACCCACCTCACTGCATATAACTACCTTTAGTGTTCAGTGAACCCACCTCACTGCATATACCTACCTTTAGTGTTCAGTGAACCCACCTCATCACAGCATATATCTAGCTGTTGTGTTCAGTGTTTCCACCTCACTGCATATACCTACCTTTTGTGTTGATTGAAACCCCCCCCCCCCCACCCCCCACTGCATATACCTAGCTGTTGTGTTCAGTGAACCCACCTCACTGCATATACCTACCTTTTGTGTTGAGTAAGCCCACCTCACAGCTTATACCTAGCTGTTGTGTTCAGTGAACCCACCTCATCACAGCATATACCTAGCTGTTGTGTTCAGCGAACCCACCTCATCACAGCATATACCTAGCTGTTGTGTTCAGTGAACCCACCTCATCACAGCATATACCTAGCTGTTGTGTTCAGTGAACCCACCTCATCACAGCATATACCTAGCTGTTGTGTTCAGTGAACCCACCTCATCACAGCATATACCTAGCATCCCCCCCCCCCCCCCGAGATGGACAAAATGGACAAACCAGGTAGAGGAAGAGGCAGACCCAGAGGAAGGCCACCCAGCACCGGCAGGTCTGTGCGAGGTCGTGTTGATGTGATTTCGAGTGGCCCTGGCCCAAAGTACAGTGCTCAGAAAAAGGCACGTGCCATCAACTCCCAGGATTGTCAGGACGTGGTTGACTATTTAACACAGAACACCTCAACTCCCGCAGCCACCACCGCTACTACAAGCACCACATCTGCTGCATTTGACACTTCGCAGGAGTTATTTGGTGGTGAAATCACTGATTCCCAGCCACTACTGCAACAACAAGATGAAGGCGCTAAGCAAGTTACACCACCTCATGTGTGTGAGTTACGCGACACTATGGACTTAACGTGTGAGGATGAGAATGATGAAGTACCTGCTGTTGGTGCAGTTTAGGAGGTGTCTGAGGCAAGCGAAGCTGGCCAGGATGATTATGATGATGACGATGATACGGATCCCACGTATGTTCCCAATAGAGGAGATGAACAGGGGACAGTTCAGAGGGGGAGTCAGAGAGGAGTAGGAGGAGACGAGTTGCTGAAAGAAGCAGGGGGAGCTCGACGTCAGAAACAGCTGGTGGCAGTGTCCAGCGCCATGTATCGCCACCTATGGACAGCCAGCTAACATGCCCTTCAACATCAGCTGCTGAGGCCACCATAGTGCCATCACCCCAGGGGGCTCAGCAGTTTGGAAATTTTTTAGTATGTGTGCCTCAGATCGGAGCAAAGCCATCCGTACTCTCTGCCAGCAAAATTTGAGCCGTGGAAAGGCCAACACCCACGTAGGGACAAGTGCCTTACCAAGGCACCTGGAGAAAAGGCACAAACTGCAATGGGAAGACCACCTGAGGAAAAGCAGGAAAAGCTTCCTCCTTCAGATGGAGCATCTTCAGCCGCTTTCTCCTTTTCACCTTCACAGCCACCCTCCTCCACTCCGCCTCTGAACTTGAGTGGTTCCTGCTCCTCTGCCCACAGCAGCCAGGTGTCCGTGAAGGAAATTTTTGAGTGGAAGAAGCCAATTTCTGCCAGTCACCCCCTTGCCCGGCATCTGACAGCTGGCATGGCGGAACTGTTAGCTCCCCAGCTGTTACCATACAAGCTGGTTGACTCTGAGGCCTTCCGTAAATTTGTGGCCATTGGGACACCGCAGTGGAAGATTTTAGGCCGCAATTATTTCTCAAAAAATGCGATACCCAAACTGCACCGTGAAGTGGAGAGGCAAGTGGTGTCATCTCTGGCACACAACGTTGGGTCAAGGGTCCATCTGACCACGGATGCCTGGTCTGCCAAGCACGGTCAGGGCCGCTACATTACTTACACAGCCCATTGGGTCAACCTGGTGACCGATAGCAAGCAGGGAGTACGTGGTTGTGCAGCGGACCAACTTGTGACACCTCCATGGCTTCCTGCCACCTCCTCTCCGCCTGCTACATCCTCTTCACTGCCGTCATCCTCCTCCTCCTTGGCTGGTGCCGTGATCTCCTCTACAGCTACACAGCCCCAGCTCCCCAGGGCCTATGCTGCATGCCAGGTACGACGGTGTCACGCCATCTTAGACATGTCTTGCCTCAAAGTGGAGAGTCACACTGGAGCAGCTCTCCTGGCTGCCCTTAACAAACAGGTGGATCAGTGGCTGACCCCGCACCAGCTGGAGATCGGCAACGTGGTGTGTGACAACGGCAGCAATCATCTTTCAGCTTTGAATTTGGGAAAGCTGACACATGTACCCTGCATGGCACATGTTCTCAATCTAGTCATTCAAAGATTTGTGTCAAAGTAGCCAGGCTTAGAGGACGTCCTGAAGCAGGCCAGGAAGTTGTGTGGGGATTTCAGGCGGTCTTACACGGCCATGGCACGCTTTGCGAACATTCAGCGGAGAAACAACTTGCCGGTGAGACTTTTGATATGGGATAGCCCGACTCGCTGGAATTCGACCCTGCTCATGTTCTCTCGCCTGCTAGAACAGGAGAAAGCCGTCACCCAGTACCTGTACAATTACAGTAGGACACAATCTGGGGAGATGGGGATGTTCTGGCCCCCGAACTGGACACTGATGCGAAATGCATGCAGGCTCATGCAGCCGTTTGAGGAGGTGACCAACCTGGTGAGTCGCAGTGAAGGCACCATCAGCGACTTGATCCAGTATGCTTACTTCCTGGAGCGTGCCATGCGTAGAGTGGTGGATCAAGCTGTGGAGGAGGGTGAAGAGGAACAGTTACGGGAACAATTTGCATCAGAACCAAATGTTTCCTCAACACCTGCGGCAGCACAGAGGGGGGAGGAGGATGAAGAGTCGTGTGGGGAAGAGGAGTCAGTCTCGGATGAGGAGGAATGTGTTTCTGTGGAGAAGGAGGAGGCAGCAAGAGAAGAACAACCGCAGCAGGCGTCGCAGGGGGCTTGTGCTGCTCAACGTCCCCGTGGTATTGTTCGTGGCTGGGGGGAGGTGGAGGAGGACTTACCTGACGTCACTGAAGAAGAGCAAGAGGAGATGGAGAGTACGTCTGGATCCAACTTTGTGCAGATGGAATCTTTCATGCTGTCCAGCCTGTTGAGGGACCCCCTGTATAAAAAAACTCAAGGGGAATGAGCTGTACTGGGTGGCCACGCTACTAGACCCTCGGTATAGGCACAAAGTGGCGGCCATGTTACCAACTCACCAGAAGCCAGAAAGGATGCAGCACATGCAGAACAAGCTAGCAACTATGCTTTACAATGCGTTTAAGGGTGATGTCACACCACAACGCAAAGGTACCACTGCCAGTAATCCTCCTCCCATGTCCACGCAGGCAAGGACAGGTCGCTCCAGCGATCTCATGGTGATGTCGGAGATGCGGACATTCTTTAGTACAGTGCCTCGCCTTAGCCATTCCGGATCCACCCTCCACCAAAGCCTGGACTGGCAGGTAGCCGCCTACCCGGCCTTGAGTGTGGATGTAGACACTGTGAGCAGCGATGAGGAACCCTTGGACTACTGGGTGCGCAGGCTTGACCTGTGGCCAGAGCTGTCCCAATTTGCCATCCAACTTCTGTCTTGCCTTGCCTCAAGCGTCCAGTCAGAAAGGACCTTCAGCGCAGCTGGAGGCATGGTCACTGAGAAGAGAAGTCGCCTAAGTCACAAAAGTGTTCAGTACCTCATCTTTATCAAAATGAATGAGGCATGGATCCCGGAGGGCTACTGCCCACCCGAAGACTAAGTCAGTCCCCACACACAGCATCTCTGCCTGCAGGCCGCTTGCCTTCTCTGCCACCACCAACAGGGTCCAGGACTGCAGGCAGATTCCTGCATTTTTAAGGCCACTGCAAACAGCGGCCGCTATACTACTTTTTATGGTGTGTGTACATGCCTGCCTAATTTTTCTGGCTGCACTGCGGCTGCAACAACAAAACAAAAGGAATGTACATGTGCCCATTCTCCTTCGTGATCATTACCTTGCCGCGGTGAAGGGGCTTGCGTATCACAATGAAGCGATGGCCACCGGCTATATGAGTGTCTCGGGGGGGGTGCACACCAAAGATAATAAGGTCGTTGCTTCATTGTGGACAGACCAAATTTGATCAGCTGGATAGTCACTGTTGTTCTATCATTGAGCTACCATAGCCCGGCGACTAGAGTGGGGCCGAACCTCCGATTTTAGGTTCGCGAACTTCCGCGTAAGGTTCGGTTCGCGTAAAAGTTCGCGAACCGCAATAGACTTCAATGGGGATGCAAACTTTGAAAAAAAAAATTATGCTGGCCACAAAAGTGATGGAAAAGATGTTTCAAGGGGTCTAACACCTGGACCCCCAGGTGGAGGAGTGGTATACATGCCAAAAGTCCCTGGGAAAAATCTGGATTTGACGCAAAGCAGCGTTTTAAGGGCAGAAATCACATTGAATGCTAAATGACAGGCCTAAAGTGCTTTAAAACATCTTGCATGTGTATACATCAATCAGGTAGTGTAATTAAGGTACTGCTTCACACTGACACACCAAACTCACCGTGTAACGCACCGCAAACAGCTGTTTGTGTAGTGACGGCCGTGCTGGACTGGTGCGCACCATGGCGAGAGTGCAGGTTTTGGTGGCTTTACAGCCCATATGGTCGCCTGGCTGATGTAGCTGAATGACAGAACAGTGACTGTCCAGCTGATCAAATTTGGTCTGACCACAATGAGGCAACGACCTTATTATCGTGGGTGTGCCCCCCGAGACACTCATCTAGGCGCCGGTCATTGCTTCATTGTGATACGCAAGCCCCTTCACCACGGCAAGGTAATGATCACGAAGGGGAATGGGCGCATGTACATGCCTTTTCGTTTGTTGTTGCAGCTGCCCGCAGTGCAGCCAGAAAAATTAGGCAGTCATGTACACACACCAGAAAAATTATTACAGCGGCCGCTGCTAGCAGCGGCCTAAATAATTCAGCAATCCGCCTGGAGTCCTGGACCCTGTTGGTGGTGGCGGAGAAGGTAGTCAAGCGGCCTGCAGGCAGACATGCTGTGTGGAGGGACTGGGAGCGACTTAGTCTTCTTGGGGCAGGCCAGGCAGCCAGTCACACGGCGTGCAGGCAGAGATGCTGTGTGTGCGGGGACTGACTTAGTCTTGGGGCGGGCAGCAGCCCTCCGGGATCCATGCCTCATTCATTTTGATAAAGGTGAGGTACTTAACAGTTTTGTGACTTAGGCGACTTCTCTTCTCAGTGACAATGCCTCCAGCTGCGCTGAAGGTCCTTTCTGACAGGACGCTTGCGGCAGGGCAGGAGAGAAGTTGGATGGCAAATTGGGACAGCTCTGGCCACAGGTCAAGCCTGCGCACCCAGTAGTTCAAGGGTTCCTCATCGCTGTTCACAGCAGTGTCTACATCCACACTTAAGGCCAGGTAGTCGGCTACCTGCCGTTCCAGGCGTTGGTGGAGGGTGGATCCGGAAGGGCTATGGCGAGGTGTTGGACTAAAGAACGTCCGCATGTCCGACATCACCATGAGATCGCTGGAGCGTCCTGTCTTTGACTGCGTGGACACGGGAGGAGGATTAGTGGCAGTGGTACCTTGCTGGCGTTGTGCTGTCACATCACCCTTAAAGGCATTGTAAAGCATAGTTGACAGCTTGTTCTGCATGTGCTGCATCCTTTCCACCTTCGGGTGAGTTAGTAACAGGTCCGCCACTTTGTGCCTGTACCGAGGGTCTAGTAGTGTGGCCACCCAGTACAGCTCATTCCCCTTAAGTTTTTTATACGGGGGTCCCTCAACAGGCAGGACAGCATAAAAGACGACATCTGCACAAAGTCGGATCCAGATGTACCATCCATCTCCTCTTGCTCTTCCTCAGTGACGTCACGTAAGTCAACCTCCTCCCCCCAGCCGCGAACAATACCACGGGAAGGTTGAGCAGCACAAGCCCCCTGCGACGCCTGCTGCGGTTGTTCTCCTGCCGCCGTCCCCTCCTCCTCCTCCTCCTCCCCCAAAGAAACACCTTGCTCATCATCCTCTGAGTCTGACTCATCTTCTGCACACGACTTCTCTTCTTCCTCCTCCTCCCCCCTCTGTGCTGCCGCAGGTGTTGAGGAAACAGCTGGGTCTGATGAAAATTGGTCCCATGCCTGTTCCTGCCGTAACTGTTCCTGGTCACGCTCATTCGCAGCTTCATCCACCACTCTACGCACAGCACGCTCCAAGAAGTAAGCGTAGGGAATCAAGTCGCTGATGGTGCCTTCACTGCGGCTCACCAGGTTGGTCACCTCCTCAAACGGCCGCATGAGCCTGCATGCATTTCTCATCAGTGTCCAGTTGTCGGGCCAGAGCATCCCCATCTTCCCAGACTGTTTCATTCTACTGTAGTTGTAGAGGTACTGGGTGACGGCTTTCTTCTGTTCTAGCAGGCGGGAGAACATGAGCAGGGTCGAATTCCAGCAAGCTGGGCTATCGCAAATCAGGCGTCTCACCGGCAAGTTGTTTTTCCGCTGAATTTCCGCAAAGCGTGCCATGGCTGTGTAAGACCGCCTCAAATGCCCACAGAACTTCCTGGCCTGCTTCAGGACATCCACTAAGCCAGGGTACTTTGACACAAATCTTTGAACAACTAGATTCATGACATGTGCCATGCAGGGTATGTGTGTCAGCTTCCCCATATGCAAAGCGGCAAGCAGATTGCTGCCGTTGTCGCACACCACGTTGCCTATCTCCAGGTGGTGCGGGGTCAGCCACCCATCCACCTGTTTCTTAAGAGCAGCCAGGAGAGCTGCTCCAGTGTGACTCTCCGCTTTGAGGCAAGACATGTCTAAGATGGCGTGACACTGTCATACCTGGGATGCAGCATAGGCCCTGCGGAGCTGGGGCTGTGTAGCTGGAGAGGAGAACTGCCACTCAGCCAAGGAGGAGGAGGACAGCGAAGAGCATGTAGCAAGAGGAGAGGAGGTGGCAGGAGGCCTGCCTGCAAGCCGTGGAGGTGTCACAATTTGGTCCGCTGCGCCCTGCTTGCCATCGTTCACCAGGTTGACCCAATGGGCTGTGTACGTAATGTAGCGGCCCTGCCCGTGCTTGGCAGACCAGGCATCCGTGGTCAGGTGTACCCTTGACCCAACGCTCTTCGCAAGAGATGACACCACTTGCCTCTCAACTTCACGGTGCAGTTGGGGTATGGCCTTTCTAGAAAAATAAGTGCGGCCTGGCATCTTCCACTGTGGTGTCCCGATGGCCACAAATTTACGGAAGGCCTCAGAGTCCACCAGCCGGTATGGTAACAGCTGGCGAGCTAACAGTTCCGCCACGCCAGCTGTCAGACGCCGGGCAAGGGGGTGACTGGCCGAAATTGGCTTCTTCCGCTCAAACATTTCCTTCACGGACACCTGACTGCTGCTGTGAGCAGAGGAGCAGGAAGCGCTCAAGGGCAGAGGCGGAGTGGAGGAGGGTGCCTGTGAAGGTGCAAGGGAGAAAGCGGCAGAAGCAGATGATGCACCTGAAGGAGGAAGAGGAGAAGGAGGGTGACTTATCTTTTGTGTGCTGCTGCTGCTTTTGCTCAGGTGGCCATCCCATTGCTGTTTGTGCCTTTTCTCCAGGTGCCTTCGTAAGGCACTTGTCCCTACATGAGTGTTGGCCTTTCCACGGCTCAATTTTTGTTGGCAGAGCGAACAGATGGCTTTGCTCCGATCTGAGACACACACATTAAAAAATTTCCACACCGCTGAGCCACCCTGGGATGTGGGCACTATGGGGACCTCAGCAGCTGATGCTGAACGGCAAGTTGGCTGGCTGTACATAGGTGGTGATACATGGTGCCGGACACTGCCACCAGCTGTTTCTGACGAAGAGCTGCCCCAGCTTCTTTCAGCAACTTCTCTCCTCCTACTACTCTCTGACTCCCCCTCTGAACTGTCCCCCTCTTCATCTCCTCTATTGGGAACATACAGAGGATCCGTATCATCGTCATCATCGTAATCATCCTGTCCAGCTTCGCTTGCCTCAGAAAAATCCAAACATGCACCATCAGTAGGTCCTTCATCCTCCTTACACGTTACATCCATAGTGTTGCCGCGTAACTCAGACATATGAGCTGGTGAAAATTCATTTGGCTGTAACAACAATGGCTGTGCATCAGTGATTTCACCACTAAATAATTCTTGCGAAGTGTCAAATGCAGCGGAAGTGGTGCTTGTAGTAGCGCTGGTGGCTGAGCAAGATGAGGTGTTCTGTGTCGCTAAATACTCAACCACGTCCTGACAATCTTGGGAGGTGATGGGACGTGCCTTCTTCCGAGCACTGTACTGTGGGCCAGGTCCACACTAAATTACATTTACACGACCTCGCACAGACCTGCCGGGTGGCCTTCCTCTGGCTCTGGAACTACCTCTTCCTCTACCTGTTTTGTCCATATCGGGTATGCACGGAGTGGTATATCACACTGCGTGCACTCACGTAGGTAGGTGGGTTCACTTAACTGCACAGGTATGCGCACTGATGCGGTGGGATCACTGAACAGAACAGGTATGCAGTGGCGGGTTCACTGAACAGAACAGGTATACAGTGGCGGGTTCACAGAACAGGTATGCAGTGGCAGGTTCACTGAACAGGTATACAGTGGCGGGTTCACTGAACACAACAGGTATGCAGTGGCGGGTTCACTGAACAGTACAGGTATGCAGTGGCAGGTTCACTGAACAGAACAGGTATACAGTGGCAGGTTCACTGAACAGAACAGGTAGACAGTGGCGGGTTCACTGAACACAACAGGTATGCAGTGGTGGGTTAACTGAACAGGTATACAGTGGCGGGTTCACTGAACAGAACAGGTATGCAGTGGCGGGTTCACTGAACAGAACAGGCATGCAGTGGTGGGTTCACAGAACAGGTATGCAGTGGCAGGTTCACTGAACAGGTATACAGTGGCGGGTTCACTGAACAGAACAGGTATACAGTGGCGGGTTCACAGAACAGGTATGCAGTGGCAGGTTCACTGAACAGGTATACAGTGGCGGGTTCACTGAACACAACAGGTATGCAGTGGCGGGTTCACTGAACAGGAATACAGTGGCGGGTTCACTGAACAGAACAGGTATGCAGTGGCGGGTTCACTGAACAGAACAGGTATGCAGTGGTGGGTTCACAGAACAGGTATGCAGTGGCAGAATTACTGAACAGGTATACAGTGGCGGGTTCACTGAACAGAACAGGTATACAGTGGCGGGTTCACAGAACAGGTATGCAGTGGCAGGTTCACTGAACAGGTATACAGTGGCAGGTTCACTGAACACAACAGGTATGCAGTGGCGGGTTCACTGAACAGAAATACAGTGGCGGGTTCACTGAACAGGTATGCAGTGGCAGGTTCACTGAACAGGTATACAGTGGCGGGTTCACTGAACACAACAGGTATGCAGTGGCGGGTTCACTGAACAGGAATACAGTGGCGGGTTCACTGAACAGAACAGGTATGCAGTGGCGGGTTCACTGAACAGGTATGCAGTGGCAGGTTCACTGAACAGGTATCCAGTGGCGGGTTCACTGAACAGAACAGGTATACAGTGGCGGGTTCACTGAACAGAACAGGTATACAGTGGCGGGTTCACTGAACAGAACAGGTATGCAGTGGCGAGTTCACTGAACAGAACAGGTATACAGTGGCGGGTTCACAGAACAGGTATACAGTGGCGGGTTCACTGAACAGAACAGGTATACAGTGGCGGGTTCACAGAACAGGTATGTAGTGGCAGGTTCACTGAACAGGTATACAGTGGCGGGTTCACTGAACAGAACAGGTATACAGTGGCGGGTTCACTGAACAGAACAGGTATACAGTGGCGGGTTCACTGAACAGAACAGGTATGCAGTGGCGGGTTCACTGAACAGTACAGGTATGCAGTGGCAGGTTCACTGAACAGGTATGCAGTGGTGGGTTCACTGAACAGGTATGCAGTGGTGGGTTCACTGAACAGGTATGCAGTGGTGGGTTCACAGAACAGGTATGCAGTGGTGGGTTCACAGAACAGGTATGCAGTGGCAGGTTCACTGAACAGGTATGCAGTGGTGGGTTCACTGAACAGGTATGCAGTGGTGGGTTCACTGAACAGGTATGCAGTGGTGGGTTCACAGTACAGGTATGCAACAGAACAGGTATGCAGCCAGGAACAAGCTAAGCCTAACTAATCTTTCCCTATGAGAGACAGTCTGCAGCAGCTCACCCTACTCTCACTAACACAGGCACACGAGTGAGCGTAATGGCCGCCGCTGCCTGCCTTTTATTAGGGGGGGGAGTGGCTCCAGGGGCTAGTGTAGCCTAATTGGCTACACTGGGCCTGCTGACTGTGATGTAGAGGGTCAAAGTTGACCCTCATGGTGCATTATGGGGTGAACCGAACTTCCGCAAAAGTTCGCCTGCGGGACGCGAACGCGAACCACTGAAGCTCGCATGGAACCGTTCGCAGGTGAACCGTTCGGCCCAACTCTACCGGCGACCATATGGGCTTGAACACCGCCACGACCTGCACTCTCGCCATGGTGTGCACCAGTCTAGCACGGCCGTCACCACGCAAACAGCTGTTTGCGGTGCGTTACACAGTGAGTTTGGTGTGTCAGTGTGAAGCAGTACTCTAATTACACTCCCTGATTGATGTATACACATGCAAGATGTTTGAAAGCACTTTAGTCCTGCAATTTAGCATTCAATGGGCTTGATTCACAAACCCATGCTAACTGTTTGCACGGGCGTGCTAAACAGTTAGCACGCGAAGTGCCGCTCACGGACTTGTTCACATGCAAAGTCCCATGATCGCCGACATTTGCGCGCGATAACGTGGACTTTTGCACGTGATCGGCGCCCGATCATATGCAAAAAGTCCACGTTATCGCGCCCAAAAGTCCGATCGCGGTACTTTGGTCACGTTTATAAGTCCGTGAGCGGCACTTCGCGTGCTAACTGTAGTACACCCGTGCTAACAGTTAGCACGGGTTTGTGAATCAAGTCCAATGTGATTTCTGCCCTTAAAACGCTGCTTTGCGTCAAATCCAGATTTTTCCCCATCTATCACACTCATCCATGCGCCCCTCCAGGTGTTAGACACCTTGAAACATCTTTTCCATCACTTTTGTGGCCAGCATAATTTTTACTAGTTTTCAAAGTTCGCCTCCCCATTGAAGTCTATGGCAGTTCGCGAACGTTCGCAAGTTCGCTAACGTTTGCGGAGGTTCGCGAACTGGGTTTGCGAACCTAAAATCGAAGGTTCGGGCCATCTCTGTACACAAGGCAGCCCTCTCCCTCCGTGAAAGTTGGGTAGTAGTGAGCTGTTGGGGGAAGCCCCGGCAACTAGGCTGCACGGTGCCACAGCAGGGAATTCCAACTATATTCAACTGCTGACAGAGGGCCACATTTGTGTACTAGTTTTTCACGTAGAGCTAGTACCACTTGTGTAATAAGGTTGACACCATGTTCCACACAATCTTGCCACTGCACGGCATCTGACCGGCTCCAATTTTGAGTCTTTTCCCTCATAGACCCTAAAACGATATGTATAGCCTGTGGCCATTTCACAGAGCTTATACAGCTTGACCCCATACCGGGAGTGCTTGCTTGGGATGTACTGCTTAGTGCCAAGGTAAAATGTATCAGGGACTCATCTATGCAGATGTTCTGTTCAGGGGTGTAAGCATCTGCAAATTTCGATGACAAGTGTTCTATGAGGGGCCGAATTTTGTGGAGCCGGTTGTAAGCAGGGTGGCCTCTTGGATGACATTGTCATTGAAGTGCAGGAAGAGCAGGATGTTCTCAAAATGTGCCCTGGACATGGAAGCAGAGTACATGGGCATGTGATGTATTGGGTGCGTAGACCAATAGGGCCGTAATACATTCTTTTTAGTTAGACCTATGTTGAGGAAAAGGCCCAAAAAGATGTTAAATCAGAAACTATGACTGGTTTCCACTGAAAAGGCTGGGCATGGTAGCTTCTCGGATTGGGGTGATAAATTGTGTGGCGTAACGGTTGGTCTCTGCCACAACTAAGTCGTAGAGATCCTGGGTGAAGAACAGATGATCTGTCCCCACCTAGACTCCAGACTGGGTGGTGAAAGGGGGCACTATGGGTGCGGCGGAATCAGGGGACTTCTTGTTCCTGGTATCTCCACTTCCTATCCCTTCTCAGAGCATTCGTATTTTTATGTGCCAAACCCAATTCCGGGTTGGCGAATAAAAATATTTCTGATTTCTGATTGCGATCAGTACTGATCACTTACAGTTACAGATCTAGTACCAATGCTGATTAGCGACTAATTAGTGACTGCGGTGTGGTGGGCTGGGTGCTAACTGACACTAACTACCTAACAAAGGGGCCTAGCTAACTGGCTTAACTGTTAATACAGGGATGGGGATCAGGTGTCCGCAGGGGCCTACACAGGGAAAATCAGAGATAAACAATAGCGGCGGGGGGTTCAGAGGGGGATCTTAGGGCAGGGGTGGTTGATCAGGAGCTGATTAGGGCCTGATCTAATGGGTGAGTGACAGTTGGTGATCAGGGGATGAGAAGAGGGCTGTTTACGGGGAGTACATATTACTTCATATTACGCTCAGTTCGGCACAGGGAGAACAAAATGACTGCTCTCTCTTCTGCCGCTAAATTTGCAGGCGGCGTTAAATTCTATTCCCTCTCTGAGTTGTCGCAACTCGGAGGGAGATGAGATGTAATTCGGGGCCTGGCAGCCTCCAGATCCCCGAATTACTGCTACGCGGGGCGCACATCATAGAATTGCTATGAGGGCTGTGTATGGCCTGATATAATGGGTGAGACTGACAGGTACTGACAGGTGATCAGGGGATGAAAAGAAGGCTGTTACACAGCAGAGATCTAGGTAAACAAAAGCGGGGGAGGGGAGGTTATCAGAGGGGGAACTGAGGGCAGGGGGGGGGGGGTCAGGGGATCAGGCACCCACATGGGGCTGATTAGGACCTGATCTAATGGGTGAGTGACAGGAGGTGTCAGTGAGTGATAATGGGGGGAGATCAGTTGTAAACAGTGCACTGGGGTGATCAGAGAGGGCAACCAGGGGGTCAAATGTGCCTAAATGTGGTGGAATTGTGTGCATGTGTACTTACAGGGGCTGCCTGTCCTCTCTGGTGGTCGATCGACACAGAAGAGACCACCAGAGGAGGAGGCAGCCAGCATAATACAGGTTGTTTACTAAACAAACTTGTATTATACATTTTCTATTGGGCAGATCGTAATGATACAGCCTGCTGGCGCTGCTAATTGGCCAGCGGACTGATGACGGAGGGGGGCCGCACTGCATGCTGGGCGATGCATACGCGATCGCCCGCAAACCACTGCTCCAGGCGATCATGGGGCTGCCGCCAAAGCCACGCCCATGTGTGTAACGCTGTCAGCAAGTGGTTAAAACAAAAGGTATTTTTGATAATTCAGCTTTAAAGAGACTCCGTAACAAAAATTGCATCCTGTTTTTAATCATCCTACATGTTCCAAAAGCTATTCTAATGTGTTCTGGCTAACTGCAGCACTTTCTACTATGACAGTCTCTGTAATAAATCAATGTATCTTTCCCCTGTCAGACTTGTCGGCCTGTGTCTGGAAGGCTGCCAAGTTCTTCAGTGTTGTGGTTCTGCTATGAACTCACTCTTCCTGGCCCCTCTATGCACACTGCCTGTGTGTTATTTAGATAAGAGAGAAGAGAGAAGCTGCTCTAATCAGCTGGATAAATCGTCCTCTGAGCTGGCTGGGCTTTCACATACTGAGGAATTACAAACAAGGGCAAAGCTGTTTGCAGGAAGAAAAGAGCAGGGCAGTTTCTAGGCTAAAATGCACCCAGTGCGAGAGTGTAAAAATTGCGCGCCCCCCCCCCCCCCCGTGCCGGAGCCAGGTATAGGTGCCTGCAGTATAGGTTAGCTAGGTCTAGTTGCACTCAGTATAGGTAGTGGGCTATAGGTCCCCCCAATATAGGTAGCCAGGCATAGGTGCCCCAGTATAATTGCCCCCAGTATAGATTAGCCAGGTAGGTGCCTCCAGTATAGGTATCCAGTATAGTTCAGGGGCGGACTGGCCAGGGGGGCAATCTCCCCCCAGGCCACCTTTCATTCAGTGATTTAGGGTAGGTTTGGTGTCTGGTGTATTGGGGTTTGTTGTAAGGCAATGTGAAACTTGAGGCTAGCTGATAAAAGTGCAATCAGAGGACAGGCAAGCTGGTAAATATACACAGCATGATGCAGAGCTTGCCTGGAGGGTCCGTGTGCAAACATCTGTCTGGTCTCTCCCCATTGTTATTATGACTGCATGTGTGGATAAGGTGTTATACAAGTTAAAGTTTTTGACAGTCCCTAGAATCCAGGAGGGCTACTTTCTGACTTGTGTGAGAGACTGGCAGGGACAGGAGTCCTATTACAGGCAAGTAGCCTCTGTGTGATGTGCAATACAGATAAGCTCTCTGCTCCATCTCAGGCTATTCTCAATTTCTCTCCACTCCTCCTCTCTCTGGGCTAGTGCACGCCAAAATCGCAATAGCAATCGCTAGCAATTTGTGAGTGTGATTTTGTGAAACGATTTTCAGAGCGTTTTTTTTTTTTAATGAATTGCTCCAAAAAATGCTACATGCAGTGTGTAGCATTTTTTGGAGCAATTCATTAAAAAATAGCTCTGAAAATCGCTTCACAAAATCACACTCACAAATTGCTAGTGATTGCTATTGCGATTTTGGCGTGCACTAGCCCAGAGGAGTGGAGAGAAATTGAGAATAGCCTGAGATGGAGCAGAGAGCTTATCTGTATTGCACATCACACAGAGGCTACTTGCCTATCATAGGACTCCTGTCCCTGACAGTCCCTCACACAAGTCAGAAAGCAGCCCTCCTGGAGTCTAGGGACTGTCAAAAACTTTTCAACTTGTATAACACCTTACCCACACATGCAGTCATAATAACAATGGGGAGAGACCAGACAGATGTTTGCACACAGACCCTTCAGGCAAGCTCTGCATCATTCATGCTGTGTATATTTGCCAGCTTGCCTGTCCTCTGATTGCACTTTTATCAGCTAGCCTCAAGTTTCACATTGCCTTACAACAAACCCAAATACACCAGACACCAGACTTGCCCTAAATCACTGAATGAAAGGTGGCCTGGGGGGAGATTGCCCCCCTTCCCAGTCAGTGTAGCTGTATACAGTGCTTCCCTGAACTAATTACTTTGCAGTCCCCTGGGGAGAGGGAGGGAGAGTTCACAGCGCCCTTTGGCTGTCTGCACTCAGGGCTGCTGCACGGCTGCACGGCCCCTAGAAACGGGTCTGGAAAAGAGCAGCCTGAAACTTCAGTGCATGGGGGAAAGAAACACACAAATGATCTCTTGAGATTCAAAAGGAAGGGTATATACAGCCTGCTTATGTATGGATGTATTTTCTATGTGTGGACATACTGTACATCGACCTACTTCCTGTTTTGGTGGCCATTTTGTTTGTTTACAAACAAACTTTTTAAAACTGTTTTTAACCACTTTTAATGCGGCGAGGAGCGGCGAAATTGTGACAGAGGGTAATAGGAGATGTCCCCTAACGCACTGGTATGTTTACTTTTGAGCGATTTTAACAATACAGATTCTCTTTAAAGCGGACCTGAAGCCTGTTAAAAAAAAAAAGAAAAGAACGAATTTCAGGGGCTGGCTTCTACCAGCCCCCTGTAGCCGCCCTGTGCCTGCGTCCTTACCAAATGATCCTCCGGTCCCCGCCGCCCTCACTTGTGTTCTCACTAGGGTGGCCATCCCTCCGGATTTAGGCCGGACAGTCCGGGTTTTTGGACTGCTTGTCCTCCGTCCGGCGCAAGGCAAGGAAGGACAGGCAGATGTCCTCCTTTTTGGGCTGTGTGGAGGGAAAGAGCGCAGAGAAGAGGGAGCGGTGGGCACAGTGGGAAAGGGGGGACATTTCCCCCCCCCTTTCCTCACCTTTGGGCTCTCCCTTCCTCGCTCTCCCCTCTAGAACTAAAGTTTTGGGGTGACTGGCAGCGGGCGGGACTTACCTCTGCCTCGCTCCAAGCGCTGCGTAGTGAAGTCTGGTTCATGAGTTATTTGAGCCTGTTCTTTCCTGTGAGTGTAATGATCCGATTCATCCACTGAGCCGAATCAGTTCAGTCTCATCCACTGAGCAGCTGCAGTTCCTGTCTCATCCACTGAACTGATTCGGTTCAGTGGATGAGTCGGATCACAGGAAAGAACAGGCTCAAATGACTCATGAACCGGACATCACTACTGCTTCACCGTGGAAGGAGGCAGATAAGTCCCACCCGCTGCCAGCCACCCCAAAACTTTAGTTCTAGAGGGGAGAGCGAGGAAGGGGGAGCCCAAAGGTGAGGAAAGGGGGGTGGGGGTCCTCCCTTTCACACTGCTGTACCTACCGCTCTCCCTTCACTGAGCTCGCCCCTCCTGCCGGGGGACACTTGGCTAACTATTCTGGGGACACCTATAGACCTGGCTACATATACTTGGGACACCCATAGCCCTGGCTAAATATACTGGGGACACCTATAGACCTAGCTATATATACTGGGTAGTGTTGGGCGAACAGTGTTCGCCACTGTTCGGGTTCTGCAGAACATCACCCTGTTCGGGTGATGTTCGAGTTCGGCCGAACACCTGATGGTGTTCGGCCAAACTGTTCGGCCATATGGCCGAACTAAGAGCGCATGGCCAAACGTTACCCGAACGTTCGGCTAACGCTGTGATTGGCCGAACGGGTCACGTGTAGTGTTGGGCGAACATCTAGATGTTCGGGTTCGGGCCGAACATGGCCGCGATGTTCGGGTGTTCGAGCCGAACTCCGAACATAATGGAAGTCAATGGGGACCCGAACTTTCGTGCTTTGTAAAGCCTCCTTATATGCTACATACCCCAAATTTACAGGGTATGTGCACCTTGGGAGTGGGTACAAGAGGAAAAAAAAATTTGCAAAAAGAGCTTATAGTTTTTGAGAAAATCGATTTTAAAGTTTCAAAGGGAAAACTGTCTTTTAAATGCGGGAAATGTCTGTTTTCTTTGCACAGGTAACATGCTTTTTGTCGGCATGCAGTCATAAATGTAATACATATAAGAGGTTGCAGGAAAAGGGACCGGTAACGCTAACCCAGCAGCAGCACACGTGATGGAACAGGAGGAGGGTGGCGCAGGAGGAGAAGGCCACGCTTTGAGACACAACAACCCAGGCCTTGCATGAGGACAAGAAGCGTGCGGATAGCAATTTGCGTTTTGTCGCCATGCAGTCATAAATGTAATACAGATGAGAGGTTCAATAAACAGGGACCGGAAACGCTAACCCATCACAGATGTTCATTGTTCATGTTACTTGGTTGGGGTCCGGGAGTGTTGCGTAGTCGTTTCCAATCCAGGATTGATTCATTTTAATTTGAGTCAGACGGTCTGCATTTTCTGTGGAGAGGCGGATACGCCGATCTGTGACGATGCCTCCAGCAGCACTGAAACAGCGTTCCGACATAACGCTGGCTGCCGGGCAAGCCAGCACCTCTATTGCGTACATTGCCAGTTTGTGCCAGGTGTCTAGCTTCGATACCCAATAGTTGAAGGGTGCAGATGGATTGTTCAACACAGCTATGCCATCTGACATGTAGTCCTTGACCATCTTCTGTGTGCTGCTGCATGGGTGTCAGAAAATTTTCCCACTCCAAGGACACTGCCGATACCATTCCCTTTTGGGCACTAGCTGCGGCTTGTGTTGTTTGCTGCCCTCCTGGTCGTCCTGGGTTTGCGGAAGTCAGTCTGTCGGCGTACAACTGGCTAGAGGAGGGGGAGGATGTCAATCTCCTCTTTAAAGTCTCCACAAGGGCCTGCTGGTATTCTTCCATTTTGACCTGTCGGACTCTTTCTTCAAGCAGTTTTGGAACATTGTGTTTGTACCGTGGATCCAGAAGGGTATAAACCCAGTAATTGGTGTTGTCCAGAATGCGCACAATGCGTGGGTCGCGTTCAATGCAGTCCTAGGCCGAAGAGGTCATAGCCTAGGGTCACAAAAACCTGTTTATTTGGGCTATTTCAATGGTAGTGATGGTGACGTACATAAATCTCAGCCATGGCCGTTAGCAACGTCTGAATTTCACGAAATGTCTCATGCAGGTAGAAGACATATTGTTAGACTTGGATTCCAAAGATGGGGTTCCTACATCTCTGCAAACAAGAGTTACAGGGGTCCAAAATTGGTAAAATCCCCCATAGACTTTTATTGCCTCCCTATTTCACTTTCCAAAATCTCACATCTTTTCAAAGGGCAATGGCTCAGCAGTACCAAATTTTCTAGCATTGTAGGGACCCTTAGGGGGAACATGACTGGTGAGTTTCGGGCCCCTAGGCCAAAGAGGTCATAGCCTAGGGTCACAAAAACCTGTTTATTTGGGCTATTTCAATGGTAGTGATGGTGACGTACATAAATCTCAGCCATGGCCGTTAGCAACGTCTGAATTTCATGAAATGTCTCATGTAGGTAGAAGACATATTGTTAGACTTGGATTCCAAAGATGGGGTCCCTACATCTCTGCAAACCAGAGTTACAGGGGTCCAAAATTGGTAAAATCCCCCATAGACTTTCATTGCCTCCGTATTTCACTTTCCAAAATCTCACATCTTTTCAAAGGGCAATGGCTCAGCAGTACCAAATTTTCTAGCATTGTAGGGACCCTTAGGGGGAACATGACTGGTGAGTTTCGGGCCCCTAGGCCGAAGAGGTCATAGCCTAGGGTCACAAAAACCTGTTTATTTGGGCTATTTCAATGGTAGTGATGGTGACGTACATAAATCTCAGCCATGGCCGTTAGCAACGTCTGAATTTCACGAAATGTCTCATGCAGGTAGAAGACATATTGTTAGACTTGGATTCCAAAGATGGGGTTCCTACATCTCTGCAAACAAGAGTTACAGGGGTCCAAAATTGGTAAAATCCCCCATAGACTTTTATTGCCTCCCTATTTCACTTTCCAAAATCTCACATCTTTTCAAAGGGCAATGGCTCAGCAGTACCAAATTTTCTAGCATTGTAGGGACCCTTAGGGGGAACATGACTGGTGAGTTTCGGGCCCCTAGGCCAAAGAGGTCATAGCCTAGGGTCACAAAAACCTGTTTATTTGGGCTATTTCAATGGTAGTGATGGTGACGTACATAAATCTCAGCCATGGCCGTTAGCAACGTCTGAATTTCATGAAATGTCTCATGTAGGTAGAAGACATATTGTTAGACTTGGATTCCAAAGATGGGGTCCCTACATCTCTGCAAACCAGAGTTACAGGGCTCCAAAATTGGTAAAATCCCCCATAGGCTTTCATTGGGCCTACTATTTACCGTTCCAAAATCTCACACCATTTCAAAGGGCAATGGCTCAGCAGTGGCAAAACTCACCAGTCATGATCCCCCTAAGGGTCCCTACAATGCTAGAAAATTTGGTACTGCTGAGCCATTGCCCTTTGAAAAGATGTGAGATTTTGGAAAGTGAAATAGGGAGGCAATGACAACACCAATTACTGGGTTTATACCCTTCTGGATCCACGGTACAAACACAATGTTCCAAAACTGCTTGAAGAAAGAGTCCGACAGGTCAAAATGGAAGAATACCAGCAGGCCCTTGTGGAGACTTTAAAGAGAGATTGACATCCTCCCCCTCCTCTAGCCAGTTGTACGCCGACAGACTGACTTCCGCAAACCCAGGACGACCAGGAGGGCAGCAAACAACACAAGCCGCAGCTAGTGCCCAAAAGGGAATGGTATCGGCAGTGTCCTTGGAGTGGGAACATTTTCTGACACCCATGCAGCAGCACACAGAACAGCAAGCGTGCAGATCCACCTCTAACACCGATCGCCTGGAGAAGATGGTCAAGGACTACATGTCAGATGGCATAGCTGTGTTGAACAATCCATCTGCACCCTTCAACTATTGGGTATCGAAGCTAGACACCTGGCACAAACTGGCAATGTACGCAATAGAGGTGCTGGCTTGCTCGGCAGCCAGCGTTATGTCCGAACGCTGTTTCAGTGCTGCCGGAGGCATCGTCACAGATCGGCGTATCCGCCTCTCCACAGAAAATGCAGACCGTCTGACTCAAATTAAAATGAATCAATCCTGGATTGGAAACAACTACGCAACACTCCCGGACCCCAACCAAGTAACATGAACAATGAACATCTGTGATGGGTTAGCGTTTCCGGTCCCTGTTTATTGAACCTCTCATCTGTATTACATTTATGACTGCATGGCGACAAAACGCAAATTGCTATCCGCACGCTTCTTGTCCTCATGCAAGGCCTGGGTTGTTGTGTCTCAAAGCGTGGCCTTCTCCTCCTGCGCCACCCTCCTCCTGTTCCATCACGTGTGCTGCTGCTGGGTTAGCGTTACCGGTCCCTTTTCCTGGAACCTCTTATATGTATTATATTTATGACTGCATGCCGACAAAAAGCATGTTACCTGTGCAAAGAAAACAGACATTTCCCGCATTTAAAAGACAGTTTTCCCTTTGAAACTTTAAAATCGATTTTCTCAAAAACTATAAGCTCTTTTTGCAAATTTTTTTTTCCTCTTGTACCCACTCCCAAGGTGCACATACCCTGCAAATTTGGGGTATGTAGCATGTAAGGGAGCTTTACAAAGCACGAAAGTTCGGGTCCCCATTGACTTCCATTATGTTCGGAGTTCGGGTCGAACACCCGAACATCGCGGCGATGTTCGGCGAACGTTCGCGAACCCGAACATCTAGGTGTTCGCCCAACACTAATACTGGGGACACTATACACCTGGCTATCTGTACTGGAGACACCTATACACTTGGCTAACTATTCTGGGGAAACCTAAAGACCTGGCTACATATACTGGGGACACCTATAGACCTGCCAATCTATTCTGGGGACATCTAAAAACCTGGCCATCTGTACTGGAGACATCTATAGACCTGGCTAACTACTCTGGGGACACCCCAAGACCTGGCTACCTATTCTGGGGACATTATACACCTGGCTACCTATTCTGGGGACAACTATACTCATGACTACTTATACTGGGTACACCTATAGACCTGGCTACCTATGCTGGGGGTACCTATTTTGGGGTCAGATTATCTGTCAGATTATCTGTATTTAGGGGAACCGCTGCCATATTATGTATGTTAGGGGCACGGCTGCTGCCAGATTTTGCATATTTTGGGGAACTGCTGCCAGATTGTGTATGTTTGGGGGACCACTGCTGCCAGATTACATGCATTTTGGGTGTTATGTGTATTTTGGGTGATCCGCTGCCAGGTTTCGCGTATTTTGGGGAACTTGTTCCAGATTATGTGTATGTTGGGGGGAACTGCGGCTGCCACATTGTCTATTTTAGGGGAACCACTGCCATATTATTTGTATTTTGGAGGAACTTCTACCAGATTACGCGTATTTTTTGTGAAATGCTGTCAGATTACATCTATTTTTGGGGGCTTCACTTCGGCAGAGCTCAAACTTCCCCGGCAGACAATTTACACCACTGCTAAGGTCATGTATATTTGGCCCCACCCATGACCACGCCCCCGGTATGCTTGGCCACACCCACTTTTGGCACGCTCAGTACGATGTCCTCCTTTTCAGGGTGTGATGTCCTCCTTTTTGGGGTTCTGCAAGTGGCCACCCTAGTTCTCACTGACTTGCAAGTTGACGTCCACTGTGCCTGCAAGGCCCTGGCCGCGTGTCTCCTTGTATGCACTCCCATGGCCTGGAGCGTCCTGCACTGGTGCAGTACTAGAAAATCTGTACGAGGATGTGTGCGGCTAGGGTCATGCTGGTGCAGTGGACCACGACTGAAGAAAGCGAAAGTTAGTCACGGCGGGTGACCTGAGAATTGTTTGGCAATGTCACAGGCATAGAGCGGCTTCAGGGGGCTTTTTTTATATATATACAGTCTTCAGGGCAACTGTGAGCAAGTGAGCAACTGTGGTTTCCCATAATGCATCACTCCTGAATATGTAAGTCATCTCCTTATGCCCCTGAAGCCAGGTTTCCATCCAATACTTATCCAATCCATATCCCATAGTGCCATATCAATCCCTGCCATGCACTGATGAGGACCAAAATGTCAGAAACAGGCCATATACATGTGGCATTAATGTGGCTCTGTAAAATGTATAAGCTATAGGCTTGCTATACCCCAGCAGGTCTGGACGTGAGCCTAGCTTCAAGGGCATAAAGAGATGATTTGCATGTTCATGAGTGATGCATCATGGGCAGGGCCAGCCTTAGGTTTCACAGCGCCCTGAGCGAAACCTGATTTTTGTGCCCTCCCTTCATCCTTTTCACAGTTGCGCACACACACTTACACACACACGCCCATATGCAATTCACATTTTCTCCGGAGATATCTCCCAGGACACTGGTTCCCATTCTTTTTGATGTTGTGACACATCACACCAAATGCTCAGATCTCCGTGACACGTCACATACTGTATGTATAATAGAAAAATACTTTTAATAACCTTCAATGGATGGAAAGAGTGCATTATCCTGAATACACTTAAAAATGAAGGCTAGAACCTTTCAGTGGGACAGTTAGCCACCCCCACCCCCATTTAGAATTATAGCACAGCACTGATAATTTGCACCATGGGTTATAGCCGCAGTGCGTTCCCCCAAAAAAACCTCCCTCAGACTCAGTATAGGTAGGTAGCCAGGTATAGGTGCCCTCTATAGGATCTCATGTGTAGGTGCCCTCAATATAGGATGCCAAGCATAGGTGCCTCCAGTATGGGTAGCCAGGTGTAGGTGCCCTCACTATAGGTAGCCAGCCATAGGTTCCCCCAGTATAGGAAATCAGGTGTAGATGCCCTCAGTATAGGCAACCAGCTATAGGCGTCCCCTCGGAAGCCGGCGCCCTGAGCCTGCTATGATCATGGGAAACTACAGTTGCTCACTAGAAGCCAAATACCTTCTGTTTAAGAAGGAAAGTTATATTCAGTGTTACTTTTTAGTAGGAGGGCTTTTTGGTCTCTTTTTTCACCCCTATACCTTCCTAGTGGTTCATAATATGAGCTATCTTTGTATTCTGATAACAACCAGAAAAAATTAAAGGGCTTACGATGCGAAACAAAAAAAAAAAAGTTCAGTACCTCTTTTCAATTGCAGTCCTCCTGTGATACAATCCGTGCCCTCCTTTTCACTTTCAGTAGCTTTATTATCTCTCTACAGGCTTCGGGGCAGACCCCGCCCCTTCCCAGGGTCGCCTTATCTGATGTAGATTAAGATTGCTGCTTTAAATTCAGCTCGCATAGCTTACCGTGACCAGACGTCCCGTTTTACCTGGGACACGTCCCAGGTTCAGGGTTCCCTGTCCCAGGCTGCAATGTGTCCCAGGTTATGTCCCACTTTTGGCCGCCGAGTGTCCCAGCCGTGGGACTCTGTGACCACATGAGCTAATGTTTGCCTCATTTACCGGAGTAATCCTTTTCTGCTGCATTTCATGTGTCAGAGGTAACGGTTATTGCAATTCATGCGTCAGAGGTAATGGTTGCTGCAGTTATTATTTGATGAGACTACGTTTGAAACTTTGGGGTTATTGTTGCAGCATTTGGCATTTTGGGGGCTCATGATTATTAAATGGTATGCTAATACTGTAGCACCAGCAGCTTCTGCAGCTTCTGCAGATTTTGCAGACAATCTAATCCTACCATAGTCATAGTCTAATGTCCTATGATATAATAATGTATTTATATTGCACTGGCATCTAAGTCAGCACTTTACAGAGAATGTAGTCATGTCCTTGGCAGAGCTCACAATCTAATCCAGGCCATAGTCAAAAGTCTAATGTCCCGCCATATCATTATTATGTATTTAAGTAGCACTTGCATCTTCTACAGCACTTTACAGAGTACATGGTCATGTCATGGACTGACATCCATGATGCAAATCTCCAATTTCACCACATTATTGCGGGAACACTGCTTTCTTGTGTATTTGGGGAACATTGCCTAATTACCTTTAGGGTCACGTTGCCTACCGTGTTTCCTTGAAAGTAAGACATCCCCTGAGAATAAGCCCTAGCAGGAATTCCAAGCATGCTTGAAATATAAGCCATCCCCTGAATTTAAGCCCTAGCTAGCAGGGACGGATCTAGGGGGGGGGCAAGCAGGTCTCTTGCCCCAGGCGCAGTTTGTTGAATTCTTAAAAAGGCGGCAAAATTTGGATGGGGAATGGCAGTTTAGGCGCCAAAACCTGACCTTGCCCCAGGCGCAACTTGGGGCAACTTGGTCTAGATCCGTCCCTGCTAGCTAGGCAGCAGCCACATGACAGCAGCAAATGTAAGTTCTAAAGACCGTTATATGTGTGTCAGGCAATTTGTGTTTTTGTAGGAGCCAGCCTTCTTGATTTGTGTTGTAAAGTGATAAGCATCAGCAGAGTTTCAACTCTTCCCAGGACACACAGCTTATCCTATATAGTAGCTCTGGGGAGCCTGTCTGAGATTTCTCTACCTGGGAGAAATAGACTCAGCAGATACACAGCCCCCTGTGTGTATTATCCTGATGCTTATCTTTTTATGACACAGGAGGGCTGCTGCTATTTAACCTTGCCAGGATCCCCATGTTGTAGCATCATTCTCCAGGCTGTGGTATGTATGACCTGTTGGGAGGGCTTCCCCACATGAGCAGCAGAATCCGTTTCTTGGAAGTGAGAGCCAATATCTGCAAACTGCAAGCTCTGTGTATGCGGCTTGTGCTCCTGCACTGGCTTTGCTTAGCATGGCATGCAGTATATACATTTTGTATAGGAAAACTACCAATGTTTCCCCAAAAATAAGACATCCTCTGAAAATAAGCCCTAGCACATCTTTTGGAGCAAAAATTAATATAGTAAGACAGTGTCTTATTTTCAGGGAAACATGGTATCTGTGTTTTGGGAGGAAACTCTGGCCTTCTGCCTCAGAGTTACATTACGGTTTTCTCGTCATGGGCATGCCCATTTTCCCACCGTGGTCATGGACACGCCCTTTTTTTGCACTCGCAACCCCCCCCCCCCCCCCCCCTGTCCCAGGTTGAGCCAAGAAAAATCTGGTCACTGTAGCATAGCTGCTAGTGGATGTCTAGAGCCCTATCCATCCGCGTCCTCGCTCCCCTCCTAGCCTCTCAGCTGTCTGGTTTACGCTGTGCTCACTAGAGATGTGAAGTCTGGATCTTTTCAATGATTCGCATGATTCGAATTGGATCATTGAAAAGATCCGGATCTTTGATCCGAATCTCGGATAATTTTACTAAAGAAGCATTCGGGGGTGAAATGACTAGCAGGACAGGACTTTTCCTGCAGTGGCCAGAGAAGGGGAGGGGGGTGGACAGTCAGAGAAGGGGAAATGGTGGACAGAGACGGGCAGGGAGTGAACAGAGAAGGGAGGAGGTGAAGGAAGAGGGGTTAGCAGAGAGCAGAAATGTTTTTTTGCACACATTACCCACATGTTGCAATCATATTCTTTACATATATTTCACCTATATGTTCATCTGTATACTCTGAATGCAAACGTCTCAGTGAAGGAAAGCATTCCCCTTTTCTCACCTCAAACACATCATAAATTTAGGGAGAAGATAAGTGCAGCTGTTTAGAGCAGTGCAGGAGGATCATATTGCACAGCAATCACAGTGCCTGCCCTGTCATAGCCCAGTACGCTGTCTGCAGAGTTACTGAGCTGTGCTTCTGAGCCAAAAGTTTCCCATTTGTTCACAACTACGGAACAGACAGCCTAAAATCAGCAGCACATTGCAGCCAGTACGTGTGCTTCGCACATATCTGGCAGTGGCACCCATGTCCCCTCTCTCATCTACCTGTCCCTGCAAGGCTGGCTCCCCTCCAACTGAGCGATCCATCTCCGCTCTGCTTCCAGGACCCCGCTGCCCGTTGAGAGAGGGGGGTGTGCCGTTCCTGGCTCCACCCCCTTTTTATCCAAATCTTTAATTTTGATGATCCGGATGATTCGACTCACAAAAGAGATTCGGATCAAAGATCCGAATCGTTCATGATCCGGACAACACTAGTGCTCACATCACTATTAGCAGACACGCAGTACAGAGTGTCTCGTCTCAGCAGAGACAAGACACGCTGAAGGAAGGACGCGGTGACTTATATGTGATGGCTGAGAGGGAGGGAACGGATCATCTCACAGGAGGACTGCAATTAAAAAGATGTACTGAACTTTTTTGTTTGTTTGTTTGTTTCGCATCGTAAGTGTAACGAAAAATCTGCAACGCCGGATGGATTGCGGAAATATGGTCGCATCCAGTCCGGCAAGCGGACCTTCCAACGCGGGATGCGGAAATTCGTCCGCATCCGCTGCACACACCCGTCCGAGCACTCTGCTCCAAACTCACCAACATGCTGTTCACCAGGGTTCTGCCATCTTGCCTCTAGGGGGTGCGGCCGCACACCAGACACGCCTTTATACTCTTAGAAAGCGTGTCAGCTGACCTGGAGGTCAGCTGACATTTTAGCCTGCTCTGATTGGTTGCTGCCTGGGGTGGAGACTTCTCTCCCAGGCAGTATATAAGGAAGTGCTTTTCAGTCACACTTTGTCTGTGTTTGCGATACCCTGTGTCAGCACTCAGACCTTAGACTAGATCCCAGGTGTTGAAACCAAGGACTTCACACCTAGACTAGGAGATTATTATTATTGTTATTGATTCTCTGTGTATGATTCTGTGCCTGTCTTGACTTCTCTTCTGCTTCCTGATTCTGTACTCTGCCAGCCCGTACCGTTAACGACTATTGGCTTGGTTCCTGACTATTCTCTCGTCTCACGTCTCTGTACTGTTGCCGCCTGTACTGTTGCCGAACCTCTTTCTGTCTGACCTTGCTCCCTTCAGTGGAACGTCTCCTACTGTTGGGTTATTATCTGAGGCTTGCCTCCCTGAGACGCCGGCCCTAGCAGACCGTTACTGCCAGAGGCCGAGATTCCTCCACTGCCACTTTGGGGGATCTCACACACGGGGTTCCCATTCAGAGGTAACCACACCTCTGAGGAATTGCCGTGTGGTGGATATTTCCACAACTTTGTGAATATTTACTGCTTTGTATATTTTCATGTTGTTCGTGTGTCCACTGCTTTACATCTACCCGCATTATTAGCAATTCCGCAGATTGCTATATAATCGGGTCTATCCTTGTATTATTGGCGATACTGCGGATCCCCAATAATCAAGGTTCGGGGTGTGACACTGGTCTGAGTAGATCATTTCAGGCACTTACCGTGTTAGTGAGCCTTCCGCTGATTTACCATCAGGAAGATACTTACTATTTCACTCTAACATATCTGCATTAGTGGTGATTCTGTATATCACCACTTAATCAGATATTTGTGCCTCTTGCTGACACCAATCGTTACAGAAACACAGACCATAAAGAAGTAAGATGGAGGGGGTGATAAACCAGCTTCAGACTGTAAGGGCAGAGTTAGAACAGCTGAAGATTACTGTAACTGCACAGCAGGCTCAGATTACTCAGTTAAATGAGACTGTCCAAAGGTTGCAATCACCACTTAACGTTCTACCTCCCCCGGCTCTTAGCGAGCCTAAAATGAACATTCCTGAGAAATTTTCAGGCACAAGGTCAGATTTCCAGAATTTCCGTCACAGAGTGCTGTCTTACTTTGAGATGAAACCTGTGTCCTCGGGAACCGAGGCTCAGAAGGTCACTCTTATCAAGACTCTATTGCATGCAGATTCCCAGACCTGGGCTTATGGCTTACCTGATGAGCATCCTGCTCTGTCTTCTGTCCAGGAGTTTTTTAAGGCCATGGCGGTCATCTACGATGATCCAGATAGTGCCGCCACGGCCGAACGTAAGCTCAAAAACCTTAGACAAGGACGCAGTACTGCTGAGGAGTATGCGTCAGAGTTTAGGAAGTGGGCTGTGTCCTCTAGATGGGAGCGATATGCACTCTTGGATAGATACCTAGATGGGTTGTCAGAAGCAGTAACTGACGTGATGGTTAGTCATCCGGAACCCAAAGATCTAGATGAGGCTATTACGCTGTCTATTAAAATAGATAGGCGTCTGAGGTACAACAAGAAGGGCAGGTACCCCATGTACTCTAGGACTTCTGGGGCCAGTAGCTCGGCAGCAGTTGAGACTGAGGAGCCGATGCAGTTAGGCCACGGGCGCCTCACGGAGGCGGAAAGGTCAAGAAGACGCAGAGAGGGTCTTTGCATGTACTGCGGGGAAAAGGGCCACATTGCACAAAACTGTGGTAGGAAGTCGGGAAACTCCTCGGCTTAGGTGTGGTAGGGGGTACCACCCTAAGCGGAATTGTTTTACCTCCAAAACAAGAAAAAATTTTATTGCCCTGTTCCCTAAATTGGGAAGGGAAGAACTTTCCTACCACAGCATTTGTAGATTCCGGGTCAACAGCTAACTTTTTAGATTTAAGCTTTGCTTTAAGTTTAAATATCCCTGTACTTCCGGTAGGAAGACATTTATATGTTACAGCGATTGATGACACTCCTTTGCAAGGAAAGTCCCCACTGTGTCAGACACCTCCCCTCTCGCTGCAAGTGGGAGCTCTGCACAGGGAGGTCATACAGTTTTTCATTTTAAAGATGTCTACCTCTACGGTGATACTAGGGTTGCCCTGGTTACGATTACATTCTCCTCAGTTTGATTGGGGGAATGGGCAGTTGACTACTTGGTCGCCTTATTGTACACAACATTGTTTACAGAATGTAGTTTTGTGTTCTACTAAGATTCAAGTGGAAGGAGTACCTCCACAATATCAGGAATATGCTGATGTCTTTTGTCCTAGGGCAGCAGATCAATTACCCCCCCATAGACCTTTTGATTGCCCGATAGATTTGAAACCAGGAACCATGCCACCCAGGGGCCACCTATACAACCTGTCGTCCCCGGAAAAATTGGCCATGGACGAGTACATTCAGGAGAATTTGCAGAAGGGTTTCATCCGCCCTTCAAGATCTCCTGCAGGAGCGGGATTCTTTTTCGTTCAGAAAAAAGATGGTGGTTTGCGCCCCTGTATTGACTACAGGGGTCTAAATAAGATCACGATTAAGAATCGGTATCCACTACCGCTAATCGACGATTTATTTACACAGGTTCCCGGGGCTTCTGTTTTCACTAAGTTGGATCTAAGGGGGGCCTACAATTTGATCCGTATCAGGGAGGAAGATGAATGGAAGACGGCATTCAACACTCCCAAGGGGCATTACGAATACTTGGTGATGCCCTTTGGGTTGTGTAACGCTCCTGCAGTTTTTCAGGAGTTCGTCAACGAGATTTTTAGGGAGGTACTGGGTCGCTTTGTAATCGTCTACTTAGATGATATCTTAATATTTTCTAAAAATATCACGGAACACCGCCAACATGTGAAGTATGTGTTACAAAGACTCAGGGAGAATCAATTGTTTGCGAAATTAGAGAAATGTGTTTTTGAGGTAAAGGAGATTGCCTTTCTTGGTTACATTATCTCTACATCAGGGTTGTCCATGGATCCCAAAAAGGTCTCTGCTGTAAGGGATTGGCCACAACCATCTGGGCTTAAAGCACTACAGAGATTCTTGGGATTCGCAAATTATTATAGAAAATTTATCAAGGGGTTCTCTTCGGTGGTGTCTCCGCTTACTAATTTGACAAAAAAAGGGGCTGATGCCACTCATTGGTCAGAAGAAGCAGTTGTGGCATTTTCCTCTCTGAAAGAGGCATTCTGTTCTGCTCCCATATTACGTCATGTAGATGTTTCTTACCCATTTATAGTGGAGGTGGATGCCTCGGAGGTTGGAGTAGGAGCAGTATTGTCTCAACGTTCAGGACTTCAGGGCAAGCTTCATCCCTGTGCTTTTTTTTCCAGAAAATTCTCTCCTGCCCAGAGAAATTATGATGTTGGAAACAGGGAATTATTAGCCATCAAGCTTGCTTTTGAGGAGTGGCGCCACTGGTTAGAGGGGGCGGAGCATGTAATTACTGTGTACACGGATCATAAAAATTTACAGTACATTGAAAAAGCTAAAAGACTCACCCCCAGACAGGCTAGATGGGCTCTCTTTTTCTGCCGTTTTAATTTTATAATTACATTCACACCAGGGAGTAAGAACGTTAAAGCGGACGCCCTTTCTCGTTGTTTTGAACCTGAAACTGCTCCATCTCCTTCCTCAGAAAGTATTCTGTCGAAAGAGATCATCCTGGCAGCCACTGAGATAGTTGAAGACCTTCCTAGCCTCTTAAGTCCTTTTCAATTAGAAGTGCCAGAAGGGAAACCAAGAGGGGTTCTTTATGTCCCTTGTACTTTACGTCCCAAAGTGCTGCAGTTGTTTCATGGACACAAGAATGCTGGACACCCTGGCATTACCCGAACCCAAGAATTGTTGTGTAGATCTGTCTGGTGGCCATCTCTACAACAAGATTGCAAGGAATTTGTTAAGACCTGTACCGTCTGTGCCAGGAGCAAACCCTCCCGACTGGCTCCAGTTGGAACTTTGCAGTCTCTGCCCTCCCCTCAGGAGCCATGGACACATATTTCCATGGACTTCGTGGGAGAACTTCCAGATTCCAATGGAAAGACTGTCATATGGGTGGTCACAGACAGATTCAGTAAGATGGCCCACTTTGTGCCTTTGAGTGGTTTCCCTACTGCTCAAAAATTAGCAGATCTTTTTATTCAAAATATCTTTAAATTACACGGCATTCCAGAGAATGTTGTCTCAGACAGAGGGGTCCAGTTTGTCTCTAGGTTCTGGCGGGCCTTCTGTAAGGGGATGGGTATGTCGTTGTCCTTTTCATCAGGTTACCATCCACAGACCAACGGCCAGACAGAGAGGACCAATCAATCTTTGGAACAGTTCCTGAGATGTTATGTGGCGGACGCCCAACACCAGTGGGCGGAGTTTCTACCATTTGCTGAGTTCGCACATAACAATCTCAGGAATGAGTCCTCTGGTTATGCGCCTTTTCAAATTGTCAATGGGAAATCTCCCAAATTTTCTCCTTTGCCAGTGTCGACCTCTCCATTCCCTGTCCTGGAGGAGTGGCAGGAATCTTTCAAGAGGATTTGGGCTAATGTCGGAGAAAATTTAAAAAAGGCTTTCATCATACAGAAGAGGCAGGCAGATAAGAGACGGTCTGCGGAGTGGGAGTTTAAACCAGGAGACAGAGTTTGGATATCAACTCGTCATATAGCTCTGAGGCAGCCATCCGCGAAACTGGGGCCCAGGTATATTGGACCATATCCAATTTCCGAAAGGGTTAATCGTGTTACTTACAGAGTCAGGTTACCGCAGTCTCTAAAGGTGGGGAAAGCCTTTCATGTGTCACTCCTGAAACCAGCTGTTCAGGTGGATTCCCCCCCTCCTCACCCTGTCATGGTTGATGGTGAGCCTGAATGGGAGGTTGAGGAGATCTTGGACTCCAGACGAGTTCAGGGTTCAGTGCAGTATTTGGTGCATTGGAGAGGGTACGGTCTAGAGGAAAGATCCTGGGTCAAAGCAGGTGATTTACATGCTGATAAACTTAGGAGACGGTTCCATGAGCTCCATCCTGACAGGCCAGGTGGGACGTGTCCGGAGTCCACGCCTAGAGGGAGGGGTACTGTAACGAAAAATCTGCAACGCCGGATGGATTGCGGAAATATGGTCGCATCCAGTCCGGCAAGCGGACCTTCCAACGCGGGATGCGGAAATTCGTCCGCATCCGCTGCACACACCCGTCCGAGCACTCTGCTCCAAACTCACCAACATGCTGTTCACCAGGGTTCTGCCATCTGCCATCTTGCCTCTAGGGGGTGCGGCCGCACACCAGACACGCCTTTATACTCTTAGAAAGCGTGTCAGCTGACCTGGAGGTCAGCTGACATTTTAGCCTGCTCTGATTGGTTGCTGCCTGGGGTGGAGACTTCTCTCCCAGGCAGTATATAAGGAAGTGCTTTTCAGTCACACTTTGTCTGTGTTTGCGATACCCTGTGTCAGCACTCAGACCTTAGACTAGATCCCAGGTGTTGAAACCAAGGACTTCACACCTAGACTAGGAGATTATTATTATTGTTATTGATTCTCTGTGTATGATTCTGTGCCTGTCTTGACTTCTCTTCTGCTTCCTGATTCTGTACTCTGCCAGCCCGTACCGTTAACGACTATTGGCTTGGTTCCTGACTATTCTCTCGTCTCACGTCTCTGTACTGTTGCCGCCTGTACTGTTGCCGAACCTCTTTCTGTCTGACCTTGCTCCCTTCAGTGGAACGTCTCCTACTGTTGGGTTATTATCTGAGGCTTGCCTCCCTGAGACGCCGGCCCTAGCAGACCGTTACTGCCAGAGGCCGAGATTCCTCCACTGCCACTTTGGGGGATCTCACACACGGGGTTCCCATTCAGAGGTAACCACACCTCTGAGGAATTGCCGTGTGGTGGATATTTCCACAACTTTGTGAATATTTACTGCTTTGTATATTTTCATGTTGTTCGTGTGTCCACTGCTTTACATCTACCCGCATTATTAGCAATTCCGCAGATTGCTATATAATCGGGTCTATCCTTGTATTATTGGCGATACTGCGGATCCCCAATAATCAAGGTTCGGGGTGTGACACTGGTCTGAGTAGATCATTTCAGGCACTTACCGTGTTAGTGAGCCTTCCGCTGATTTACCATCAGGAAGATACTTACTATTTCACTCTAACATATCTGCATTAGTGGTGATTCTGTATATCACCACTTAATCAGATATTTGTGCCTCTTGCTGACACCAATCGTTACAGTAAGTCCTTTAAAGAAAATCTGAAGTTTTTTTTTTTTTATTATAAATTGCTAAACATATCACTCACAAGTTTGTCCGTGTTGTTTGTGCCACTGTCTGAGTCCATCTTTGCCCCTCTACGCCCTTCGCCGCCTACCTTCATTACAACATTGCCGCCCATCCACCGTGCGCTCCTGAGGCTGTGAGACCACAGCTTTACAGCACGCTTGGCTGCGCACACAACCAGACCACCCAAGCTCATGCAGAGTAAGGGCCTGTACACACTGCTGCGCTTGCGCTGCGCTTTTCAAATCGCACGCGCTTTTTAATCGCAAGGTCTTTTGAAAAATAATGAAAATCGTGAAGACCTGTAAACACTGGTGCGATGCGCTTTTTCTATTCTCATGAAGGCTTGCGATTTTAAAAGCGCAGCAGTGTGTACAGGCCCTTACATCCTCAGAGCAGGATGGAATGCACAGAATGCACGGTTTGCGCACACTTGAGAGCCAACTGGAGCTGCGACCCAGAAGTAGTAACAGAGGTCGCTACCATTTTAAACAGGGAGTTACTGATATTTTACAAAGAAACTTAACGGTGAAGGAATGGCTGTAAGCAGACAAATATACTGGGTATAACTGTTTTTCTGGGCCAACATGAACTATCTGTGTACTCTGCATTCTTTTTTTCTGAAGATAACAAGTTTCTACAATCATTGTACCAGATTTGCAAATTGGCAGTTTTTAAATATTTGATGATGGACTGGTGTAAACATTTCAAGTAGACCTTTTTTGTTTTGGTTCATTCAGAGTTCCATTGGATGCCAGGCTGTAGCAGAAATAATTCGATTCTACCTGGATGATGTCCTACCACATGCAAAAGTGGGATATAATGATATCAAATCAAATTTGCATTTCATGAAAGACAAGCTCCTAGATCTGAAACAGACAATGAAACGTTGTGTGAGTAAATTGAGGTCATTAACAACGAGCATATGCTATTTTATGTTAGAGAATTGAACAATGATATCAGGTAGATGTGTCATACTATAGTAGAAGATATGACTACAATTGCAGCAGAAGTGGAATATTTGCACATCAGTAATCACATATACAGTATGTACAGTATGTACCATATTATTTGGACTATAAGCCTCTCCTGAGCACAAGATGCACCTAGGTTTAAAGGATAAAAAATGGGGAAAAATATACTAAACTTGGTGCTTCTATAGTGCAGGGGTAACTTGTGGATCTTCTCTCCCCCCAATGACCGTGTCCCCCTTGTACCTCCTATGCCCCCTTGTCCTCCTCTGTCCACCATACGTCCTCTTGTATCCGCCATCTTTAACCCATGCATCCTCCTCTGTCCCCCATGTGTCCACCTCTGTCCATCTTGTGTCCTCCTCTGTCCTCCTTGTGTTCTTTTCTATGTGTAATCCAGTGTCCTCTAGTGTCATCCTTCCTTTCACTTTATGTACCACTGTGTCCTCCTTTGTGTCTCCCTCTGTGTCCCCCTTAATCCCACTTTATGTCCCCCTGTGTCCTTCAACCCTCTTCATGTCCCCCTGTGTCCGTCATCTCCCTTTGGGTCCCCCGTGCCCTCCATCACCCTTTTTGACCCCCTGTGTCCACCTTCATCCCCCTTAGTCCTCCTTCACCCCCCCCTTTTCCTACTTCACCTCCACCCCCCCCCCCCTCCCCCGCAGAGTATCAGTGAACACTCACTTACTCCATGAAGACCTCACTTCTTTCTCACTGTTCCCCTAGTGCTGGTCATGTGTAATGATATGATCCGGCACTAGAGAAACATAGAGGAAGAGGAGAGGTTTCTAACCACCGTGGGTTCCATGGATGCGTACGCTAAAAACGGGCGCTGGGAAAAAAGGGCGCCGGGTTTTAAACGATAAGCATGGATAACGTTTAAAAATGTATTGTACTGTATTTCGTTTAAAATTAATGTTTTTTAAAGTTATAAATCATTAAATAATGTGCATTAAATCGGCAATTGTAAAAACGTTAATCTTTCGTTTAAATACTGAAACGTATAATAACGTTAAAAAAAAAATTACTAAGTAACCCTCCCTGTACCTACCCCTAACCCCTAGACCCCCCTGTTGATGCCTAAACCTAAGACCCCCCCTGTTGGTGCCTAAGTAACCCTCCCTGTACCTACCCCTAACCCCTAGACCCCCCTGTTAGTGCCTAAACCTAAGACCCCCCTGTTGGTGCCTAAACCTAAGACCCCCCTGTTGGTGCCTAAACCTAAGACCCCCCTGTTGGTGCCTAAACCTAAGACCCCCCTGTTGGTGCCTAAACCTAAGACCCCCCTGTTGGTGCCTAAACCTAAGACCCCCCCTGTTGGTGCCTAAACCTAAGACCCCCCTGTTGGTACCTAAACCTAAGACCCCCCTGTTGTTTTTTTCGTTTAAAAATAATGTAAAAAAATGTACTGTTTTTCGTTTAAAAATAATGTTTGAAAAA
Source organism: Hyperolius riggenbachi (assembly GCF_040937935.1). Lineage (NCBI taxonomy): Eukaryota > Metazoa > Chordata > Amphibia > Anura > Hyperoliidae > Hyperolius > Hyperolius riggenbachi. The sequence goes on along the minus strand of NC_090647.1, from coordinate 397,333,453 downwards.
AAATATTGTACTGTTTTTCGTTTAAAAATAATATTTAAAAATGTATAAATCATTAAATAATGTGTAATCATGAGAAGCAGTAATAAAACATTAAGTCTCCGGGCGCCGCTTTTAAAACGTTATTTTTCACCGGCGCCCTTTTTTCCTATCGGGCGCCCATTAAACGATATTTATTATAGGAGTGAATGGCGGCGCCCGATTTGTCCACTAGCCTCAGGCGCCCGAATTTACTGTTTCCTCCATGGATTAGGTGAGCCGTGCCTGTATTTTGCACGGGGGAGAAGTGGAGGAGGAGACAGTCCTGCACCAGCCTGCAGCACCCCAGGGAAGGAGCCCACAATAAAGCACCATCTTAACAATCATCAAATATGAAAACAATCCTGAAATGTCTTTTTGTTATAAAAAATGTTTATTAGAAGTTTTTTTCCCAAATAAACTATATAGTACAAAAGGTACAGAAGGTTAAAACATCTCAACCACTAGAACACATCTCTCAGCAATGGAACATAGGTAGTAGTTACCAGACTTTTTATAAATATACGTAAATTAAATGCCCAGATAACACTATAAACTTCAACACTTAAGATTCTGTTGATATCTAAATTCTCTATTACAACAAATCACATAATAAAACCAACATTAAAAACTCAAATTTGTCAATATCTGACTAAATTCTAATGTATGCAATATTGGATATGGAACTAAGTGCATATGCAAATCACGCAGTAGCTAATTAGCTCATAATGGGAAATGCAATTGACATATAAAAGTATAATACAAATATAATATTATGCACAAGAGACACATGCACACAGAAAGAGGAATGGCTGCCTGATTCCCCTACTGCTCTGTGGCTGAGAGCTTTTTTTGAAAGCACAGCGACAGAAGACCTGCAAAACTGGTGAAAATCTTAGGTGAAACTTGCCTCCACACTCCCATATCGAATGGACAATGAATCTAAGAAGAAGAATGACGCTTCCAAGTCCTCAGGCACACCATGCAGTGGACTAGAGAAGATAGCAGTTTGGAGCTTGACCCGCACTGACAGGCATGAATCACCGTTTGGAGGCTCACAATCTGAGGACAGTCAAGACTCCTCGCTGCTCGACAGAGCTGCTGAAAGGATACTACTGCCAGATACAATCTTGAGAAAGTTTCTCCGTCAAGAAGTCACAGATACAGTGGCTTGCAAAAGTATTCGGCCCCCTTGAAGTTTTCCACATTTTGTCATATTACTGCCACAAACATGAATCAATTTTATTGGAATTCCAGATGAAAGAGCAATACAAAGTGGTGTACACGTGAGAAGTGGAACGAAAATCATACATAATTCCAAACATTTTTTTACAAATAAATAACTGCAAAGTGGGGTGTGCATAATTATTCAGCCCTCTTTGGTCTGAGTGCAGTCAGTTGCCCATAGACATTGCCTGATGAGTGGGCAGCACGGTGGCGTAGTGGTTAGCGCTCTCGCCTTGCAGCCCTGGTTCGAATCCCAACCAGGTCAACATCTGCAAGGAGTTTGTATGTTCTCCCTGTGTCTGCGTGGGTTTCCTCCGGGCACTCAGGTTTCCTCCCACATCCCAAAAACATACAGATACGTTAATTGGCTTTCCCCTAAATTGGCCCTAGACTACGATACATATACTACCACACAATACATACACTACATAATACAAAAACATAGACATATGATAATAGTAGGGATTAGATTGTGAGCTCCTTTGAGGGACAGTTAGTGACAAGACAATATATATATATATACTGTACAGCGCTGCGTAAGATGTTTGCGCTATATAAATACTAAATAATAATAATAATGACTAAATAGAGTGCACCTGTGTGTAATCTAATGTCAGTACAAATACAGCTGCTCTGTGAAGGCCTCAGATGTTGTCCAAGAGAATATTGGGAGCAACAACACCATAAGAAGACACCAGACAGGGATAACAGGCCGAACAAGGAGAGCGCTTATCACAAATGCAGTCAAGAGGCCCATGGTGACTCTGGACGAGCTGCAGAGATCTACAGCTCAGGTGGGGGAATCTGTCCATAGGACAACTATTAGTCGTGCACTGCACAAAGTTGGCCTTTATGGAAGAGTGGCAAGAAGAAAGCCATTGTTAGCAGAAAAGTATAAGAAGTCCCATTTGCAGTTTGCCACAAGCCATGTGGGGGACACAGTAAACATGTGGAAGAAGGTGCTCTGGTCAGATTAGACCGAAATGGAACTTTTTGGCCAAAATGCAAAACGCTATTTGAAACTGGGGTGGAGGTTCACCTTTCAGCAGGACAACGACCCTAAACATAAAGCCAGGGCAACAATGGAATGGTTTACAACAAAACATATCCATGTGTTAGAATGCCCCGGTCAAAGTCCAGATCTAAATCTAATCGAGAATCTGTGGCAAGATCTGAAAACTGCTGTTGAGAAATGCTGTCCATCTAATCTGACTGACCTGGAGCTGTTTTGCAAACAAGAACGGGCAAGGATTTCAGTCTCTAGATGTGCAAAGCTGGTAGAGACCTACGCTAAAAGACTGGCAACTGTAATTGCAGCAAAAGGTGGTTCTACAAAGTATTGACTCAGGGGGCTGAATAATTACGCACACCCCGCTATGCAGCTATTTCTTTGTAAAAAATGTTTGGAATCATGTATGAGTTTCATTCCACTTGTCACGTGTACACCACTTTGTATTTGTCTTCACGTGGAATTCCAATAAAATTGATTCATGTTTGTGGCATTAATGTGACAAAATGTGGAAAACTTCAAGGGGACCCGAATACTTTTGCAAGCCACTGTATTAACAAGAAGCTGGGCAGTGAGCTGCTAATGGAAATCAGACTGCTCTCACAACACACATCAGGGTAAGATGATAGGATGGACAATGTGACTACTGTCCTAGAACAAACAAACAAACAACAAACAAACACAGAACATTTATATCGCGCTTTTCTCCTGGCGGACTCAAAGCACCAGAGCTGCAGCCACTAGGACACGCTCTATAGGCAGTAGCAGTGTTAGGGAGACTTGCCCAAGGTCTCCTACTGAATAGGTGCTGGCTTACTGAACAGGCAGAGCCGAGATTCGAACCCAGGTCTCCTGTGTCAGAGGCAGAACCCTTAACTATTTACACTATCCAGCCACCAGAAGACCACGCGGAAGAGGTCCTAAACCTGTGAGGTCAAAACTCTGCATAACCAGATGGAAGATGCTGAGAATAGAGCATGGTGTGCGAACAGAGCCGGGCCGAGGCAGAGGCGAGAGAGGCTCCAGCCTCAGGGCGCAGTGTAGGTGGGGGCGCACCACTCACTCAGCTGTCATTTCCCTACTGTGTTTGAAGTAGAGAGAAATAAGAAAAGGGGATACATGGCACTGACAGCAAGCCAGATAACTAGAGATTAAGGTGTTGAGGAGCTTGGGGGCCCTGGGGAGCCTCTTAGTCTAATAGCAAACAGTGTGTGATGGCTGGGGTGGGATGAATGGGGGGCGCACTTAGGTGTCTCAGCCTTGGGTGCTGCAGGACCTTGTCCCGGCTCTATGTGCGAATATCCGAATCCGCAGGATCCCAAAAACTGTGACAGAACTTCAAGGCTTCAAACATGAGCCTGAAACACACCCAGTCAAATCAACTGGCAATTATCTTACAATAAGGAATAGTGTTTGTAATGGGGGAACTAGGGTCGCTGGCACAATAACTACAACATCAGCAGAAAACAGAAAAAGTAGTTCCTTCAAATATAATATAGTATCAATCAGGGGTCTAACACTACAGCATTCTCGTAGAACAAATCTTTATTAACCAACAGTAGTACTGTATATTAAAAACACCTTAAATCACAAATTGGCCCCCGAGCCCATTGATCCCATAATAATGTTCATAGTATTACATGTGTCCATACACCATTCTCACAAACAGCAGTGCAGTGGCCCAATTAATGTATGTCTATGTAGTGACTAGATTGTGAGCCCCTCTGAGGGACAGTTAGTGACAAGACAATATACTCTGTACAGCGCTGCGTAATATGTTGGGGCTATATAAATACAAAAATAAATAAATCAATAAATAAAATAAAAATGTCTCACCTGAGGTAAATAAACAATTTATTAATATGGTGAGACACAGGGTCAGTGCACTGTTGGTCAGACAACAGACAAATGCCCATATATACAAAAGGGGCCCTGCATATAAAATACAATCTGGTAAGAAAGACTGTGCAAATGCAATAATTAAAGTGCTTATCATGGCAGCAATACAAAGGTGAGATCCTATTAAAAAGATCATGAAGTGCATCACACACAGTGAACATACCAGTTCAAATATGAAAATCAACAGAGAAATAAAAACAAGTACACCCATGCAAAAACAAGAGGGGAAGCAATCACCACCAGATCAAACATCTGAAGAGAAAGTGGAATATCAGGAATACACTGTGGTGGTAGTGAGATGACCATGAGTAGGATCCAAACCAGCAAGAAAACTATCAGCGACAAAATGAATGTAAGATAAGAGATTGAATACAGGGCAACACAAATATCAGAGAGTGGTGCGGTCAACGATCCTACTAGTTGCGCCAAAGCTACATCAGGAATAGTGTGTTGTAATGTTAGCACAATTTAAATACTGCATGTAAGCCTAGAGATTCGGCCGCTTCATCGGCGTGACCAGGCGTGCCATCAAGGTGTCAAGACCTTCAAGGCACCATCACTGCACTACTGCAAGAACTAGTGCCTAACATACCAGTAGATCCCCTAGAGATGACTAGGCTCCACTGTGCTCTCGCCTGTCCTAACCCCAATGGAACCCCTCTGGACATTGTAACAAGGACTCCAAGGCATAGCATACTACTTAGATGGTGATCCCTTGATGCCAGAATGGTCACTATTTCCCAAATGTTCTCAAACTTGTACATTAGATGTAACATCTGGTCTACTGTATTTGAAATGACTAAATCAAGCAGAGCATCGCCCCTGGTTGAGAACTCAGGTTACCATCTGAGATAAGTAATTATCTTGCAGTGTCGATATACAGTAAATCTGTCACTTTTACTAGAGCGAGTGGCCTCAATTTCCCAGTTAATGTCTGGCTAATTGAAATCACTCATAAGTATGACCCCGCATAATTATGACCCTTGCGCCCAGGGCCGGGCCGAGGCAGAGGCTGAAGAGGCTCCAGCCTCAGGGCGCAGTGTAGGAGGGGGCGCACAATTCATTCAGCTGTCATTCCCAATTGTGTTTGAAGCAGAAATAAATAAGAAAAGGGCATACATGACAGTGACTGCAAGCCAGATAACTAGAGATTAAGGTGTTGGGGGGGGGGTTGGGGCGGGCTGCGGCGCCTCTAGACTATAAGCAGAGAGTGTGTGACGGCCGGGGTGGGAGGGATGGGGGGGCGCACTTTGCTGTCTCAGCCTTGGGTGCTGAAGGACCTTGTCCCACCTCTGCTTGCGCCTTTTCCAATCTGCTGCAGAACTTGCATTTCCTCAATTTCATTTATATGTGGAGGTTTACAGTATAACCTACCCCAATAAGTAATTGACAATTCTCATTTCCATCATGGACACTTACCCATACAGATTCCACGCTGTCACGGTCCTCAGCCATGTCAGCCATTGGGGCTATCATTTCTAGAATCACTGTAATCTTCTAAATTTACCATCCAATCATGGCTAGCATCCATCCATATTTCTGTTATCCCTACGAGATCATAGTCATTCTCTCTCATCAGCAACTCCAGTTCACCAATCTTATTTGAAAGGCTTCTAGCATTGGTTAGCATTCATTTTATATTATTACTGCCACACTTTACTTTTTTTTGTAGCACATACTGAAGCAGTAGCAGGTTTAATCACCTCCTTTTGGTTCTTCCCCTCCTTACTCTTTGAGCTGTCATACCCACCTCTCTAGTGTAATGATCCGCTCAGCTGGCTGTACAGGCAGACAGCTGTTTGACCATTCCTCTAGTCTGTGGGCAGCAGGTCTCTGGAAGAGAGACCTGTCTTTCCTTTGCAAGTTTCTGATCTGCTCTGCTGCTGAGGAATTTGCATACATTGGTTATGCAAATCACCTAGCTGCCTCCTTTGTAGGCTGGCAGTATAAAAGCCATGTTTTCCCAGAGTCCTTTGCTGGTCATCCCTTCAGAGTTTGTTAAAACACTCCTAGAGTGTCAGCCATGCTATTTATTGTCAAAGTTATCTTAGAGTAATTCTTGGGACTGCACTAGGCAGTTTCCCTAGTGCAGTTAGATTGTTATCTGTTTTGTCTGTATTGCCTCTCTGCTGCGATTTTCCTGTCGCCAACGGTGGGCGTCAGGAAATCGTTCTGTCTGTCTGGGGGTACTAACCAGAGCAGCGGTTGCTACTGGTAGCCCCTTCTGTTCATCTTGCTTGGATCGCACTAGCCTCTAGCAGTAGCGGCTGTGGTTCCTTCTGATCTGCTTTCTTGGAGTATAGCTGGAGCAGAGGTTGCTACCAGATATCTCATCTGTCTGTCTTGCTTGGATCGCACTAGCCTCTAGCGGTAGCGGCTGTGGATCCTTCTGATCTGCTTTCTTGGAGTATAGCTGGAGCAGCGGTTGCTATCAGCTATCTCATCTGCCTGTCTTGCTTGGATCGCACTAGCCCCTAGCGGTAGCGGCTGTGGATCCTTCTGATCTGCAATCCTGTTTCTGTACCTGGATCGCACTCGCTCTGGCGGAAAGAGCAGTGGATCTTCCCTTTCCTGTTCCTGAACACAGATCGCACTCGCTCTGGCGGTAAGGGCAGTGGATCTTTCCTAGCCTGTTCCTGTACCCGGATCGCACTCACTCTGATGGAAAGAGCAGTGGATCTTTCCTCTCTTATTCCTGTTTTCCGTTTGTCTGTCTGATACTAACGCTTGCTGTAGGCTCGGTGAGGTAACCGTTAAGCAAGCGCTCACGTCCTCTGTTTCGTGTTTGTCTGTCGGTGGTTAGTTAGGCGTGCTTGTCTCTGTTGCGCTTAACGTGCGGAGATTGCGCTGTAAACGCGTTCGCTGTTGCGAATGAGTGCGGCGTTCGCGTTTAGTTAGCGTTTGTTATTTTTGTTATTTTCTCATTGTCATTTGCTGTGCCTTTGCTACTCTTGTGTTCTGTTCTGATCTGTCTTGTGTCACTTCTGACGATCGCCTTTCTCGCGATCTGGCGATCGCCTTTCTCTTGCTTTTGTTTCTGCTGATGTGTGTTCACCGTCGCAGGGTCGCGACTAGATTGGTGAACACACATTCATCCTGTATCTGTGCTCCTTCTCTTTAAGGGCTGTTCAGCCCCGCATTGTCTTAGTTCTGTACAATTCTCATCTGGCATTTGTGGCTGTGCAGAGGCTGTGCTCGTCTGCACTCCACAGCGCCATCTGCCGGTGGGAATTGCCCTCTGCTGGTGCATTGCACCTAGCCTGGGTTCACCTAATTATACGCTTGTAGAGGGTTTTCGTTGTGCCAGTGCGCATCTTGTGCGCTGACCGTGAAAAGGATTACGCAAACGTTACATCTAGCCTCTATATTCCCAGGATCCCCTTGTCTATCTACTCTTTTTAACCCCCATGTAGTCTTTGCACCCAGTGGTGCTCGAATGTACCCAAATTCGATTCAAGTACATTCGAATTCGGGTCCGGGTCAAATTCGGATTCGGCCATGATCACGACCATAGAATTCAATTCGAATTCGAGTCGTAATTGGTAATTGAATTTGAGTAATAGTCGTGATCACGAATTTGGATGGCCTTAAAGCATTTTTTTTTAAGGGAAATCACAATTAAATAGGTGTAATTTAAAAAAAAAATTTGATGGAAAATGTTTTTTCTTGTTTATTCTTCTTCACTGTCTTCACCTTCTTTTTCTTCTCCATCTTTTTCTTTACCGTCTTCTTTTTCTGTTTTACCATTTTCTTTCTCATCACCATCATCTTCATCATCTTATTCTTCCTCACTGGCACCTGGTTCTTCTTCTTCTGGTTCATCCTCACTTGGTTTTTCATCTTCTTCTTCCCCTGGTCCTTCTTCGTCTTCTTCTTCATCATCATCTGGTTCTTCTTCATCATCATCTGGTTCTTCTTCTTCTTCTTCTTCATCATCTGGTTCTTCTTCATCATCTGGTTCTTCTTCTTCTTCTTCATCACCTGGTTCTTCGTCACCTGGTTCTTCTTCTTCTTCTTCACCTGGTTCTTTTTTGTTTTTAACAAAAAAATGTAGCTATTGTAGTGGCGTAATAGCTAGTGGCGCATATTTCTGTAGACCCTGGCGGTGGGAACACAGACAGCAGGAGTAAAATGCAGCAGCAGGAGGAGGAGTGACATGTGGCAGCAGGCAATGTAACGGGCCATGGTACCTAGCGTTGGTACCACGGCTGTAGTAATAAACACCAACAGCAGGAGGTTCCAGACAGCAGTCGTGAAGCCCACATTGCGTCCAATACACAACTGGGACAGCACAGCTTTCAACTCAGACACCTCAGAATATATATATACAAAAAAATGTAGCTATTGTAGTGGCGTAATAGCTAGTGGCGCATTGCAGCAGTGCATAATTCTGTGGACCCTGGCGGTGGGGACACTGACTGCAGGAGGTAAAATACAGCAGCAGCAGGAGGAGGAGGAGTGACGTGTGGCAGCAGGCAATGTAACGGGTCATGGTACCTAGCGTTGGTACCACGGCTGTAATAATAAACACCATACAGCAGGAGGTTCCAGACAGTGGTCATGAAGCCCACATTGTGTCCAATACACAACTGGGACAGCACAGTTTTTAACCCAGACACCTCAGAATTTTTTTTATTACAACAAAATGTAGCTATTGTAGTGGCGTAATAGCTAGTGGTGCATGGCAGCAGTGCATAATTTTGTGGACCCAGGCGGTGGGAACACAGACAGCAGGAGGTAAAATACAGCAGCAGCAGGAGGAGGAGGAGTGATGTGTGGCAGCAGGCAATGTAACGGGCCATGGTACCTAGCATTGGTACCACGGCTGTAATAAACACCATACAGTAGGAAGTTCCAGACAGCAGTCGTGAAGCCCACATTATGTCCAATACACAACGGGGACAGCACAGTTTTCAACCCAGACACCTCAGCATTTTTTTTACAACAAAATGTAGCTATTGTAGTGGCGTAATAGCTAGTGGCGCATGACAGCAGCGCATAATTCTGTGGTGGACCCAGGCAGTGGGAATACAGAAAGCAGGAGGTTAAATGCAGCAGCACCAGGAGTGACGTTTGGCAGCAGGCAATGTCACGGGCCATACAGCATGTCAGTAATGTTATTGTTCCCTCTGCAGTGGGGAGCGGCGCGACCGCCACTCCCGTGACCGCCGCTCCCACGTCTGACGTCACGGCAGATCCCGCCGCAGCCTCTTGTTCATCCCTTCTCGGCAGGACAGGTCTCTCCAGGGTACATCAGATCAGAAGAGCGCACGCGCGTACCCGGAGACAGGACCTTTATGCATTGAGGAAGCCGGTCAGCTGACAGCGCTGGTCTGACTCTCGCCTCTGATTGGCTAGGGCGAGTTGGGCGGAGCCGCGGGTATTACCTTTTGTATTTAAGACCCGGCTGTCAGTAGATCGTTGTCTGCTGTTGCTGAAACTTTGCGGTTAAGCTCTCAGACCTTAGTCAGTTCCCAGTGTGTTTGATCCAGCAGGATCCCGGGGATTCACACATAGCTAGGAATATTATTATTGATACTTCGTAATAGTAATTTTATTATTATTCATTGTATGCCTTATTGTGTATGAACTTTGCTTGAACTTCTGATGATCCTTCTGCCTCTCGATTCTGTACTCTGCCTGTCTGTTTGTTGCCGACCTCAACTGTCTTTGCCTCCTGATTCTGTACTTCCGCCCATCTGATTGTTACCGAACCCGGCCTGTTTACTCACTACAATTTTGCCTGACGTTTCTGTACCGCGACCTGACCAACCCGTTACCGACCCTGCCTGTACAACCTCTCTTACACTAGTGATAGTCCCTACAGCCAAGGGCTATCACATAGGAGTACTCCTGTGTTACTGTGCACAAAAACACATGTGATCACACCCTGATTAAAATACTGACATTTGTGTTGATAAGAGCTGTTACTGATCTTTACAACTGACTACTCTGATTGAGCTCACTCTGGTCAGCAGAGATACCACTGTTCATTACATAACAGCAGACCATATATGTCAATGGAGGCTCAGATTCAGGCAGGGTCATGAGGCTTTAGGATCTGTTCAGGCTTTCTTTGATGCCATGGCGGTCATATACGATGACCCAGACATTGCAGCCACGGCAGAAAGAAATTTAAAGAGACTTCGCCAAGGGCATGGTACTGTGGAAGATTACGCCTCACAGTTCAGGAAATGGGCAGTCTCCTCTAGATGGGAACACTACACCTTGCTAGATTGTTTTCTCTCAGGGTTGTCGGATTCAGTTTCAGACATCATGATCAGCCCCCCTGAGCCCAAAATCTTAGACGAGGCTATTGCTTTAGCCGTAAAAATTGATCGCAGGGTACGGTACTATAAACAAGGCAGGTCACGTGGTACTCCCAGAACTGTTTTCCACTCCTTCGGTCACGACTACTTCGGATGAACCAATGCAGATCGGTCATTCAAAGTAGTCGGAATCTTAAAAGACCAGAAGGCGAAAGGAGTGCCTCTGTTTGTACTGCGGGGAGAAAGGGCATCTCATACAAAATTGCAGCAAGAAGGCGGAAAACTTCTCCGCCTAGGTGTAGTTGGAGGTACTACCCTAGGCGAACCTGTTTTACCTCCAAAGTTCTCTAAAATGTTATTGCCTTGTTCTGTTACGTGGAAGGATCAAGTTTTTTGCACACAGGCCTTTGTCGACTCGGGCTCTGCAGCTAACTTTATTGACTCGAGTCTGGCCTCTAAGTGGGAAATTCCCATTCTTCCCCTAGACAGGCAGATATACGTACTGCCATCGATGATTCTCCACTGCAGAACAAGCAACCGCTCTCGCAAACTCCCCTTCTCACTTGTCATGTAGGAGTCTTGCATAGAGAGGAGTTGCAATTTTATGTGTTAAAAATGTCATCTGCTATGATCGTCCTAGGGCTCCCGTGGTTACGTCAACACTCACCTCAGATTGACTGGAACACGGGACAATTGCTGGCTTGGTCCCCAGCCTGTCAATCTTCTTGTCTGGAAAAAATTACCCTATGTTCCACTGAGGTTCAAGTGGAAGGTGTTCCTTCCCCATATACAGAGTTTTCAGATGTTTTCTGCCTGCAAGCTGCTGATAAGCTTCCTCCGCATAGGGAGTTTGATTGCCCTATTGATTTGAGACCAGGTACCATGCCTCCCAGGGGACATTTGTACAACCTCTCAGGTCCAGAACAACTAGCCATGAAAGAGTACATCAAGGAGAACCTTGAGAAGGGTTTCATCCATCCTTCCAAGTCACCAGCAGGGGCTGTTTTTTTCTTTGTTAAAAAAAAAGATGATGGGCTTTGCCCGTGCATCGATTATAGAGCTTTGAACAAGATAACGATTCCCAACCACTATCCTTTACCATTGATAGACGAATTTATTTTCCCAAGTCACTGGGGCGCAAGTGTTCTCTAAACTGGACCTGAGAGGGGTGTATAATTTGATCCGTATTAGACAGGGGGATGAATGGAAGACTGCCTTCAACACAACCGATGGGCATTACGAGTACTTAGTGATGCCCTTCGGGTTGTGTAATGCCGCCGCAGTATTTCAAGAATTTGTGAATGAAATTTTTAGGGACGTACTGGGACGCTTCGTGGTTGTCTACTTAGATGAGATTTTGATATTTTCCCGCAATCTCAGGGAACACAGAGAACATGTAAAATTTGTTCTACTAAAACTCAGAGAAAATCGCCTTTATGCAAAACTAGAAAAATGTCTGTTTGAGGTGTCTGAGGTCGCCTTCTTGGGGTACATCATCTCTACGGATGGTTTGTCAATGGACCCCAAGAAAGTCTCTGCAGTGTTGGAGTGGCCACAACCCGCGGGTTTGAAAGCCCTTCAACAATTTTTAGGTTTTGCTAATTATTATAGAAAGTTTATTAAGGGATTTTCTTCGGTGGTTGCACCCCTCACCAATTTAACAAAAAAAGGGGCCGATACTTATACCATAATTGGTCTGAGGAAGCCTGTGAGGCCTTTACGCAACTGAAGTCAATTTTCTGTGCTGCTCCCATTTTGCATCACGTAGATGTTACACATCCATTTATTGTGGAAGTAGACGCCTCCGAAGTTGGAGTGGGGGCTGTACTGTCCCAATATTCTGGAACTCAAGGGCGGTTACATCCCTGTGCATTCTTTTCCCGCAAATTCTCTAGAGCGGAAAAGAATTATGACATCAGTAACAGGGAGCTTTTGGCCATAAAGATGGCATTTCAAGAATGGCGACACTGGCTGGAGGGAGCGGAGCATGTTATTACGGTATATACAGATCACAAGAATCTGGAATATATTGAGGGTGCTAAGAGGCTCAACCCGAGACAAGCTCGGTGGGCACTCTTCTTCTCACGATTCCGATTTATAATCACGTACAAGCCGGGTAATAAGAACATTAAGGCCGATGCATTGTCCTGCTGTTTCTAACCCGAGACAGTACAGCCCTCACTCCCTGTTATCTTGCCGGAGCACATAGTGGTTGCAGCTACACAGCCCATGAAGGATCTGGCAGTCACTCTGCAGCCATATCAGACTGAGGCTCCAGAGGGAAAGCCAGATGGAATACTATTTGTTCCACTGCATCTGCGTCTGCAAGTGTTGCAGATGTTTCACAGCCATAAAAACGCTGGGCATCCAGGGATAGGCAGAACAGAGGAGCTCTTGTCCCGCAGTGTGTGGTGGCCATCTTTGAAAAATGACTACAAAGAGTTTGTGACCTCCTGTACCATCTGTGCCCGCAGCAAGCCATCCAGACAGGCTCCTGTGGGTACACTACAGTCATTGCCTACACCCACAGAACAATGGACCCACATATCCATGGATTTTTCGGGAGAACTCCCTAATTCTGAGGGGAATACGGTGATTTGGGTGGTCGTAGATCGCTTTAGCAAGATGGTCCATTTTGTTCCTTTGAAAAAACTCCCCTCAGCCCAGGAATTAGCATATTTCTTCATTACCCACATCTTCCGTTTACATGGAATACCAGTCAATATAGTCTTGGATAGAGGGGTACAATTTGTATCTAATTTTTGGCAGGCTTTATGTCAGCATCTGGGCCTGACCCTGTATTTCTCCTCGGGGTACCATCCCCAAACCAATGGTCAGACTGAGAGGATGAATCAGTCACTTGAACAATTTCTTTGATGCTATGTGGCTGATTCACAACATCAGTGGGTAAAGTTTCTTTCCTTTGCGGAGTTTGCCCACAACAATCTCCAGAAGGCTTCCTCGGGTTATTCTCCGTTTAAGGTGGTTACAGGGAAATCACCGAAATTTTGCCCATTACCAACATCTAATTCTCTCTTTCCGGCATTGGATGGTTGGCAGAAATCGTGTAAGAGAATTTGGTCGCTGGTAAAAGTCAATTTGGAGAAAGCATTTAACGTGCAAAAAAAACAGGCAGATAGGAAGCGTTCACCAGAATGAGACTTTGCCCCAGGAGATATGGTATGGGTCTCTACTCGCCTTAGCCTTAAGACAGCCTTCAGCCAAGTTGGGGCCAAAGTATATCGGTCCATACCCCAACACAGAGAAGATTAATGAGGTGGCTTACAGGGTTGCCCTCCCAGTTACCATGAAGGGGGTAAAATCTTCTCACGTCTCTTTACTTAAGCCAGCTGTATATACAGATTCCTCTCCCCCCCCCCCCCAGTAGTTGTTGATGGAGAACCAGAATATGAGGTGGAAGAGATTTTGGATTCTCGTAGGGTGCGGAACTCTGTACAGTATTTGGTCCACTGGAAGGGGTATGGCCCTGAGGAGAGGTCATGGGTCCCGGCTCATCATCTTCATGCTGAAGAATTAAAACAGCAGTTTCACTTATCACACCCGGAAAGCACTTCAGGGACGTGTTCGGAGGCCACGCCTCGAGGGGGAGGTAATGTCAGTAATGTTATTGTTACCTCTGCAGTGGGGAGCGTCTGACGTCATGGCAGATCCCGCCGCAGCCTCTTGTTCATCCCTTCCAGATAGGACAGGTTTTTCCAGTATACATCAGTTCAGAAGAGCGCACGTGCGTACCCGGAGACAGGACCTTTATGCATTGAGGAGGCGGGTCCGCTGACAGCGCTGGTCTGACTCTCGTCTCTGATTGGCTAGGGCGAGTTGGGCGGAGCTGCGGGTATTACCTTTTGTATTTAAGACCCGGGCTGTCAGTAGATTGTTGTCTGCTGTTGCTGAAACTTTGCGGTTAAGCTCTCAGACCTTAGTCAGTTCCCAGTGTGTTTGATCCGGCAGGACCCCGGGGATTCACACATAGCTAGGAATATTATTATTGATACTTCGTAATAGTAATTTTAATATTATTCATTGTATGCCTTATTGTGTATGAACTTTGCTTGAACTTCTGACGATCCTTCTGCCTCTCGATTCTGTACTCTGCCTGTCTATTTGTTGCCGACCTCGGCCCGACCTCTGTTATAATTTAAGTAGGCCTCAGTTACTTGGCCTGAGTTTTATGTAAAAGGCTTGTCCGCAGTGTATGCCTTTAAAATCAATAGGGGTTTTGTGATGCAGGCAGAGGCATCTCAGGGTCTGCGTGTAGCAGAGGATACACGCAGATACTGAGAACATGTTCCTAAAAGAAGGCCATCGGACTACTCTGACCTTAACACTACACCACAGGAACAGAAAACATTGGCCATATTTACTAAACATCCACGTTCCTACATATGGGTCAAATGCCTCATTGATTATTAATCAAGTAGGTGTGTATGATGACACTACGAGTGGGTCCACCAATAATCTGGTCTAGGGGTGGCGAAGATGATGTCATATTTAACTCTTTCCTAGTCGGTATTAAAGGCTGAGGGAGCTATGAGAGCTCACTTCTGCTTCTTCCTTCCGCACTAGCTCGCAAGGCCGACTGGGACCTCTAAGCATGTTCTTCCTTTCTGTAATCTGATATAATGTATGCTGTACATAGGTAGTTTAGTGTAACGTAGTTAGGAAGAAGGTACCTGATAGACTTCAGCAGGGAGTCTCATCACGAGCTTGTAACGCAACATGAAGATTGGCATAGCTAGGATATGATGACTGTATCTATCTGTCTTTCTGTGACTTGAATAAATAACGTAAACATTGAAGAAGCCTGAGAAAGTCTATCTCCTGTTTGCTGTGTGGAGAGTCAAGTGATCTCACAGTCTGTGAGACGATGGTGTCGAAGCAAGGTGATAAGAACAGTTTATAACAGTGGTGCCGTGAACCCAGCGCTGCCTAGCAGAAAAGGCAGGCAAGGACCGGGCCAGATGTCAGTCTGTTATCTAGTTTTCCAGGACTTCCACAGTAACAAGCGGAGGAGACGCTGAGACGCTCGCTAGAAACTTATCGAGAAAAGATAAGTGGTGCTGCCAGGCTGCGAGGAAGCCGGGCGCACGGAATGACGTTCGAGTAATTACAGTGGCGAAGGTTCGTGGACTGAATCATATAGGTGTGATTGTACACACACCTAACGCCAGAATCCAGATCGTGGGCTGTCCCGGGCGGTGGCTTGGGTGCAAGTGCCGTAGTGGTGGCGATCTGCTGAACGAAGGAATCAGTAGCCCGAGGGGGTCCAGAACTTCGCGAGCAAAACTTGACCGATGCTGTAACGAATGGTCATTTGGGGAGAACGTCTCAAGACACTGGCAAGTATAGTGTTTCATTTGTTTAATTGTAATGCAAGTGTGTGGTATTACATGTTGACAGTTTGTTCCTGCAGTGCTTTCTCTCTAAGGTTTCCAGTGTGTGTTCTTACTGGTTTTCCTGTATTGGTTTTTTTTCTCTCTCTCGGGTTGTGTTAGTGGCTGCTGTGTGCAGTTTTTGTTTGTTCTTTCTCTTTCTCCCGTGTGTCCAGCGTGAGTATGGGAGGTTTGCCAGATATGGGTGTCCCCCGCAGGAGTGATAAGGGGGGGGCTAAGGCTTTCGAGTAGTAGAGGAGAAGGAGAGAGAGGGAAGAGAGAGGAGACTGGTAATGAGAAAGTGAGAGAGAGACAGCATGTTTTTTTTCCCCTGTCCATAGGGGTGTTTCTGAGATGTTCTGCAAGCTGGTTCCAGTTCAGTGCTATTAGTTAGTGCTATGTGATGTTTCTGTAATTTCAGCAGGATTCAGTGTCATGGGTTTTATTGTTTTTTTCTTGCGGATCACAGAGCGTAGGTTTAGTGGGAAGGGGGGCCAATACAGGACATCCTCCCACCCCCTCTCTCTACAGATTGGGGGAAGCACGGTTAAGGTTTGTGTCCGCGGATATCTGCTAGCAGCTGGAAGTTTTGTTCAGCTTCTGTCACTCCGCATTCCAGGCAAAGGTTTATGATATGAGTAAAGTTTCGGTGTAGTTGGGGAGAATTCCTTCTGTTCAAGATGTTTTTTTTTTCAGCCGTCATAAGATCGGAGTCCTGTAGGAAGCGTTTGAGTGCACGGGGTTGGGTGCATGTTTTTTTTTTTCCTCCATCTACATGTCCAAGATGATTTGCGGGGTTTTTTTCTGGGAAGGAGATAGGAAATTTCACACGCGGCTGTGTCTGTTTTGCAGGTATCCGAGAAATATATATGCTGAAATGTTTAGTGTGCATACTATGCCTTGTATGTTCTATGTATGTTCTAACTGTTTTTTTCTGAAGGTGCATAGGATTAAGAGGTGGCTACGGGAGATTGATAGCAGCCATCTTGGCTGGCATGCCATGATTCAACATGGCGTCGGGTTTCTGAGAAAGCCACTCCCATCTGCATGATGTATCAGGAGGGGAGGGGGCGGGAAGCGCCCACTGATAGGCACGCCCCGATGGCAGGGGGGAGGATGTGCTGGGGGGGATCCCACGTCCCATGTCACAGCTGTGCACAAGGCGCCGTGCACGGAAGCAGCTGGTGGGAGGGGGGTCCAGAGTGGGGACAGTAGAGTGATTCTACTGAGTTTCTTGGCTTCCAGATGATTTCCTCAGAAGAAGTCTGGACACAGGGAGTGTCCGCATACGTGAGCCAAGCAAGTTTCAGGCTCACGGATAGAAAGTGTGTCCCAGCTAGGTGCAGGGACACACGTAGCAGTGCAGGTCAGGAAAGTGTCTGTACTGAGTTGCTTACGGGATTATTCCTGTAAGTGGGGCACCTTAATGGGTGGTGCAGCATGAGTTCCCAATAGAGTATAGGGGGGGACGGTGCATCAGGGGGGTGCCGGAGGTTGGAAAAAAGGGAGTTGACCAATCCGGGTTTCCGTCGCCACTGCTTCAGAGCGGTAACGTTTTTTTCCGGTTTTTGTCGTGGACAGGGCCAGAGCTTGACTGAGAGGTCTATGCTGGGCTGGGGCTGTTTTTTTGTGCGTTTTTTTTTTCGTCCACTGATTGGTCAAATATGTTTTTTTCCAGCTCCTATCAATTGTAGCACAAAGAACAAGAACTGACAGCAGTTCATGGGGCAATTATGCAAATGAAAGAATTGCCATGTACAGAGTGACAGTGTATCAGTACGGTGTTTGCCATGTGACTACCTACCACGTGGGCAGTCAGGGATCTGCATACAGGCATGTGACGCTGGTATGCTTAGCCCTGCACCCTGGGTAGTTTAAGTGTTAAATTCTTCTTCCTACAGGGAGGCAGACATTTTTTAGAACCTGCTCTTTTTTTTTTTTTTTTTTTGCGGTTTAGATAGTGGCACGGCAAACATTGATCAGAGGGTACAACACATAGAATTTCTAGCAGAGCGGGTATCGCGATGAAGTTCTAGATAAGTTAATGCGAAAATGAGTAAGAGCATTGCAGGCTCACCTGCAAAGCAGCAACAGGTGTGGCATCCGTAATCTGTGCATGCGACGGCCGCGCATGGACAGATGGGGGGGGATGTTGAGTGAGCTGCAATGAGGTGCGAGCTTCCAGAGGTGAAGTCCGCGGGAGCATATTTTAAACAGGTAAGTACTGAGGATAGTACTGAGGTAGGGGGGTGAAGTTTAACTCCAATCTACCAATAAGAGTAAACAGAGTTCAGGAGAACCATAAAGCAACGAGATCAATTACGGTATATATTGATCAATTTAAAGTGTAAAGAGTACAAGCCGCAGGGCGAATCCCAAATCATTAATAAGAATTGATTTGTTTGTATTTTGATTTCAGGAGTTGGGCAATATGGACTCCAGACAGCTGCAGGGCTGGCAGCAAAGCTGGAGATGTCAGTCGGATAAGCGAAAGGTTCCAGATGCCAATCTAAGTTTGGAGAAACACAAGATTCCTGAAATTGGAAAGAGACTAAAACACGAGATTCCTAAAATTGGAAAGAGACTAAAAACCGAGGTTCCTGAGATCGGAAAACGTCTAAAAAACTGACTGAGCAAAGCATAGTGCAAATTGCTAATGTTTTTCTTTCCCAAGGTGGTGCTTTTATAATGAAGAGTACCGTGCTGATGGTGATCCTAGGTTGCCATTTCGTCCTAGGAGAACGAAGAGAGGACATTCTCATGTATAATAAGGGGTTAATGAGAATGCAAGGCCCAAACATGTTGATAGAAAAAGGAAAAGGAGAAATCGAGAGCCCCCAATAGTGTATTATTGTTGGTTAGGTTGACGTGAGAAATGAATGATAAAATTATACTCACAAGTATGGGTTGCCGGGTCAGGCAACCACTTGTATCACAGACGGGGAGATTAGGCCTGTCCCCGCTCAGGCTAAAAAGTCGCTCTCTGTGTAGAAGAAGAAAGGGTGTCCACACCCATCCACCAGGTGGATATCGCGTAATCAGAAAAACAGAGGCGCCAATAGAGTAAAATATGATTCCAATTAAAACCAATTAAAATGAGGGTGGCAATGGTGGTCTTGCCTACCCTATAAAAACAAAAGACCACTTTGTGTGGTTGACAATATAAATTTAATAAATTTTTAGTACTCCAAATAACAATCAGTTTGCAACGCGTTTCACGGGACACAAGCCCGCTTCCTCAGGCAAAACACATACAGGCAGGAGCAACTGAAACAAAAAAACGTACAACAGAGAACCCATATAAGATTGAAAAACAAAAACAAAAGACAATTGCATCACGCAAAAACCTTAATCATCACAGGACAAGTAGTAAAAATTAAAAATATAAAACAATTGACTTAGTCTATCCGTAACCGATAGACAATATACTTGATCAGCCTTGATATTATCTAATTAGTAAACCTCAAAAACAGTTATATATCTCATTCGACACATTCTAGTAAATCATGATAAAAATCATATTCATAATCATAATCATAAAGTCTTTCAGTTCTAGGACCTTGAAAAAAGTACAGGTTGGGAGGGATATACATACTCGTTGATATCAGAAGTTAATAGGAATTGAGGTATAGTGGATACCTGTATAGTGGATATCTATGTGCTAAAATATGCTGTAATCTATATGTCCCATGTCATCTCTAATGGATTGGATATGGGGGGGTGTTCATGGGGTATGAAAATACATGTGCGGGTATAATACATCAAAAAACATGATAGCAATAATAATAAATAAATCACTCTTACCCAAGCAGTAGTCCGTACTGGCGTGGCGCCTCTGTTACGAACGGACGCCACGCCAGCTACTAAATACTTTTCCCTGATGTAATTGGGTAGCAGCGGCTATGAGTGGGTGGGGTCCGCCGTAGGCGGAAAGAGACGCTGTCCGCCGCCAGGCTATTGGTTTCTGCCTCTAGGCGGAAGTGCGTCATCTAAGGGCAAGAGGCCCGCATTGTCATATTTGTTAAGGTCACTGCTCCGCTATTGGGCGGAGCGGAAGTTACATTCGGGCTGATTATCCCGATGGTCAGCTGTTCCCCTAAGTAATGTCAGATTCAGTGCGCAAGGGGAAAAAAAGGGGGGGGACATTTGATAGATCCCATATCGTAATAGAACCTACCACATAACTGTATAAATTAATATATAAATATATACATAAAAACATAGTAAATTAAAAGTTTATGAGCAATTTAAATAGACAATTAATAAATAGTTAATAAAGGTAGTCTATGGGTGATAATAGTATATGGGGCCTGCATATGCCTTACATTACATGTTTACCCCATCTAGTGGTCATATATCATATTACCACTCTAAAAACCATGGGCATATTATGGTTTTGGTTGGTGGTCTTATAAATATTTGGTGGGCCATATAGTTGGATTTTAATTTACAGGAAGCATCTCTTCCAATGTGATCTATATACATTGTATTTCATCAACTGAAATTAATATCATCAGTATCAGAAGAGTTAGTTAGGAGTGTATAAATAAGGACAAGGAAGATCTAGAGAGGGGGGGGGGGGGAACCATAATAATAATAATAATAATAATAATGATGATAATAATATCAACCACATATACTCAATATATTATTTAAAAATGTAAATGTAAAATATAAAAGAGACTTAAAAAGAGAGCGGCAGTTGGCCAACAATGATCCAAACATAAATAAATGAGGTGCTCATATACACAGAAACCATTATAGAGGTAGAGTGATCAGTACCTATGCACTGAGCCCCTTTTTTTTATACATGTGCGTAGGACTATATTGGTCTCTATATGCCTGGTCTTGGTAAGTGAATGGCACAATAAGATCCATGATGTGTGTGATAAAAAACATGATGTGTGTAATAAAAACTGTACAACCTAAAATGTAAAAGTGTAACCGAAGGGTCATTGTGAGGATTGTACGGTTAAAGATAATTGAAAATAATAGATAATCCTACTAGAATGTTTTTTCTAATTGTTCATTGAGACCCAACGGTACCAAACTCTTCAGGGTTTGAATCCAAAACATCTCTCTGTTTTTGAGTGTTTGGATTGCATTCGGTGTTAGGGGATTAATATGTTCCAAGGCTATAAAGGAGACTCCTGTGACATTTCTATTATGAACTAAATCAAAATGCCTCGATAAACTGTGTGTGGTCAAACCTTTCAGGATATTCCGTCTATGTTGTCCGATTCTGTCTCGTAGTTGCTGGCTAGTGCGTCCTACATATTGTATCTTGCAGGGGCAAGTGGCTACATAGATCACCAGTCTTGAGTCACAATCTATGTGTTTTTTGATTGGGTAAACTACCTTGTTGCTTGTTGCTATTAGGTGATCCGTGTTTGTTATGAATGTGCAAGCTAAGCAGCGTGTTTTATTGCATGCATAGGAACCTACTGGTAAGGATGGTGTCTTAGTAGCTGCCCTGATTTTACTTGGTGCCAATAAGTTACGAAGATTGGGGGCTCTACGATACGTCATAATTGGTTTGTTGGGAATGCTTCCTTGTAAAAATGGATCCTGTTGTAGGATTTCCCATCTATGGGTTAAAATATTCTTAATGATTGTGTGTTGGGCATTGTATTTGGTGATAAACCGTAATGTAGTGTCTGAGCTATTTGATGGTATGGTGTCAGATCCTTTGGGGGATGTATGGGGATATTTGGCTCGAAATTTAGCGTTCTGTATAAGTTTTTTGGGGTATTTTCTTTCCCTGAATTTTTCAACTAGAACCTTGGATTGTGTCTCATAGTCTAGTATGTCCGTGCAGTTTTTCCGAATGCGTTTGAATTGGTTGTAGGGGGTGTTGGTTGTCCATGGTTTATGGTGAAAACTGTTAAAATGGATGTAGCTGTTAGAATCAACCTGTTTGAAATGTGTTTTAGTCTTTATCTTTCCCTTGTCATGAAACAAAACCATGTCCAAAAATTCCAGAGATATATTATTAAATTGTGAGGTGAAAGAGAGCTTGGCTCTGTTTGAATTTAGATAATTGAGAAAGGATGGGATAAGTGATGTATCACCCCGCCAAATAAATACTAAATCATCAATATACCTCTTGTATAGTACAATGTGGTCTTGGAATGGATTGTTATTGTAAATGTAAATGGTTTCGAGTAGGCCCATGGCCAAATTGGCATAGCTGGGCGCAAAACTGCTGCCCATGGCCGTACCTCCTATTTGTTGGTAAATGGTATCCATAAATGAAAAATAATTATGTGTTAATATGAATTCTACACATTGTAGTATAAAACATTTTTGTTTTTGTGGCATATCGGAGTCTGATTGCAGATAGAATTGCGTAGCCTCTATCCCAAATTCATGCGAGATATTGATATATAGGGCTGTTACATCACACGTTAGCCACGTGTAGTCAGGTTCCCAGTCGTGATCTCTGAGTATATCGATAAGATGCTGGGAGTCTCTTGTGTATGAATTTAACTTGCGTACATATTTTTGTAGGTGTTGGTCCACATATTTGGATAAATTGCTAGTAGTGGAATTAATTCCAGATATTATAGGTCTTCCTGGGGGGTGTGTTAGACTTTTATGTATTTTGGGTAACTGGTAAAAGAAAGGAGTGTCGGGGTTTTCAACCAATATGACATTTTTTTCATTTTTGGTGATTAGACCATCCATCAAAGCATTATTGATGAATGCTTTGAGTGCAGTGTGGTACATGATAGTGGGATCAGAAGACAGTATACGATAACTAATGGGGTCTTGAAGGAGGCGGTTTGATTCCCTAATATAATCCTCTCTGTTAAGTATCACTATTCCGCCACCCTTGTCTGCGGGTTTGATGACCAAATTCGTATTGTTTCTGAGATTGTTGAGGGCAATTTTCTCAGATGGTGTCAAGTTGGAGGGAAATTTAAGATTTTCGTGACATAATTGTTGTAAATCTTCCAGGGCTAAGGCATAAAAGGTTTCAATAAAGTTGCCCTTAGAGGCTGTAGGATAAAATCTAGATCGTCCTTTAAGGGAGGTCACTATACATTTTTCAAGTTGCATTTCCTGTTCGTTGACTGTGATAATTGGTGTAACATTATCTTGAGTTATAATTGATGTTCTGTTTTTTTCACTTTTCTTTAATGCAAAATGCCTTTTTAGAGTCAGCTTACGGACAAATGCGTTGAGGTCAGTGAGGTTTGTGGGACAGAAAGATAAACCCTTACTCAACAATTTAATCTCATTTTCTTTGAGTATATAACTGGACAAATTGAATATAGATTTGGTGCCTTTATCAGTGGACACAGCTAGATTCTGTTCCTTTTTTCCTCTGCCCCTCCCCCTTGACCCCCGTTTTCGGTGCTTTGAAACGGGCGTTTCCGGATGCTTTTGGGCTGTAGGACCATATGGGATGCTTTTGGGCTGGGCAGTTGTGTGTGTAGTGCATCTGGCGGGTGGGTTGTAAGGGTGGGTGGAAGTTCTAAAAAAGATTCCGATTGTTCATTTGGACTCTCTGGTGATGGATAGTTGCAATTGGACGATATTGGTAGTTCATGTTCCAATGAATTCAAAACGTCAATTTGGGAAGAGGAGGGGGTATTGTCCTGGGTATTGTAGGTACTAAACTGGGTAAGGTTCTCCCCTGTTTCCTCTCGGTAGGCGTCAGTGAGGGAGTTGTGGGTTGTTGTGTTTGGATCCCTTTCCAATTCAGTATCTGCTCCTGTTGTGATCTGGTTTGGACTAGTGTCGATTGCAGTCGATTCTATATTTGTAGCTGTATCTCCTTTTGCCTCTGAAGTGTTGGGCAGAGGATCAGTAGATTGGGTTGTGTTACAGATATTAGCAGCCACAAATGGAGGGTTAATTGTGTGTCTAAACAGGGTTGGGGGTGGCGGTCCTTTGGTGAAATTGTATTTCGGTGAATTCAACAGCTCTACGATAGACTGCGTTTTCTGTGGTTTATCTGTTGGCTTTGACTTTTTCGTGTCTTTGTGAGTGTTACGGGTAGGCCGTGATTTGTCAATCGACGTTTTTGGTTGTGTTGACAAGGAGTTTTTTTGTACTGGTACCTTAGAGAAAACAAATTTATGTGCCTCTGGTGAGAAGGAGTGAGTTCCACTAGTGCAATTTGTATTATTTGCATTTGGTGTTGAAATCCCTGGGTTGGGACATATGTCAAGTTCCTGGTTCAAAGTGGTTCCTTTGAATGATTGGTCCTTATTATTATCACTATGTGACGTGGACGCATTGGCTGAGGTATGAATATTATTCTGCATGATAGGGGGTGGAGGAAAATTTGGGTATAGAAAGGGTGGTGGTGGAATGTGTAATTTCATTAGTTGTGGAATATTGATAGGCATGGGTTTTGGCATATATGGGACATTTATTGGAGTGAACCTGGGTATATGACCTTCTTTGGGGTGGTTGGGAAGGTCGGGGTGCTTGGGGGGTGGGATCGGGCCCTTCGGTTTTCGTTCTCTTTCCCTGTGTTCAGCATATGCCAATCTATCCCTATTTACAGGAGTCACAAGAGTCTCCTTTATAGCCTTGGAACATATTAATCCCCTAACACCGAATGCAATCCAAACACTCAACCTTAATCATCACAGGACAAGTAGTAAAAATTAAAAATATAAAACAATTGACTTAGTCTATCCGTAACCGATAGACAATATACTTGATCAGCCTTGATATTATCTAATTAGTAAACCTCAAAAACAGTTATATATCTCATTCGACACATTCTAGTAAATCATGATAAACATCATATTCATAATCATAATCATAAAGTCTTTCAGTTCTAGGACCTTGAAAAAAGTACAGGTTGGGAGGGATATACATACTCGTTGATATCAGAAGTTAATAGGAATTGAGGTATAGTGGATACCTGTATAGTGGATATCTATGTGCTAAAATATGCTGTAATCTATATGTCCCATGTCATCTCTAATGGATTGGATATGGGGGGGTGTTCATGGGGTATGAAAATACATGTGCGGGTATAATACATCAAAAAACATGATAGCAATAATAATAAATAAATCACTCTTACCCAAGCAGTAGTCCGTACTGGCGTGGCGCCTCTGTTACGAACGGACGCCACGCCAGCTACTAAATACTTTTCCCTGATGTAATTGGGTAGCAGCGGCTATGAGTGGGCGGGGTCCGCCGTAGGCGGAAAGAGACGCTGTCCGCCGCCAGGCTATTGGTTTCTGCCTCTAGGCGGAAGTGCGTCATCTAAGGGCAAGAGGCCCGCATTGTCATATTTGTTAAGGTCACTGCTCCGCTATTGGGCGGAGCGGAAGTTACATTCGGGCTGATTATCCCGATGGTCAGCTGTTCCCCTAAGTAATGTCAGATTCAGTGCGCAAGGGGAAAAAAAGGGGGGGACATTTGATAGATCCCATATCGTAATAGAACCTACCACATAACTGTATAAATTAATATATAAATATATACATAAAAACATAGTAAATTAAAAGTTTATGAGCAATTTAAATAGACAATTAATAAATAGTTAATAAAGGTAGTCTATGGGTGATAATAGTATATGGGGCCTGCATATGCCCTACATTACATGTTTACCCCATCTAGTGGTCATATATCATATTACCACTCTAAAAACCATGGGCATATTATGGTTTTGGTTGGTGGTCTTATAAATATTTGGTGGGCCATATAGTTGGATTTTAATTTACAGGAAGCATCTCTTCCAATGTGATCTATATACATTGTATTTCATCAACTGAAATTAATATCATCAGTATCAGAAGAGTTAGTTAGGAGTGTATAAATAAGGACAAGGAAGATCTAGAGAGGGGGGGGGGGGGGGACCATAATAATAATAATAATAATAATAATAATAATAATAATAATAATAATAATAATAATAATAATAATAATAATAATAATAATAATATTAATAATAATAATAATGATGATAATAATATCAACCACATATACTCAATATATTATTTAAAAATGTAAATGTAAAATATAAAAGAGACTTAAAAAGAGAGCGGCAGTTGGCCAACAATGATCCAAACATAAATAAATGAGGTGCTCATATACACAGAAACCATTATAGAGGTAGAGTGATCAGTACCTATGCACTGAGCCCCTTTTTTTATACATGTGCGTAGGACTATATTGGTATCCTACTAGAATGTTTTTTCTAATTGTTCATTGAGACCCAACGGTACCAAACTCTTCAGGGTTTGAATCCAAAACATCTCTCTGTTTTTGAGTGTTTGGATTGCATTCGGTGTTAGGGGATTAATATGTTCCAAGGCTATAAAGGAGACTCCTGTGACATTTCTATTATTATTATTATTATTATTATTATTATTATTATTATTATTATGGTCCCCCCCCCCCCCCTCTCTAGATCTTCCTTGTCCTTATTTATACACTCCTAACTAACTCTTCTGATACTGATGATATTAATTTCAGTTGATGAAATACAATGTATATAGATCACATTGGAAGAGATGCTTCCTGTAAATTAAAATCCAACTATATGGCCCACCAAATATTTATAAGACCACCAACCAAAACCATAATATGCCCATGGTTTTTAGAGTGGTAATATGATATATGACCACTAGATGGGGTAAACATGTAATGTAGGGCATATGCAGGCCCCATATACTATTATCACCCATAGACTACCTTTATTAACTATTTATTAATTGTCTATTTAAATTGCTCATAAACTTTTAATTTACTATGTTTTTATGTATATATTTATATATTAATTTATACAGTTATGTGGTAGGTTCTATTACGATATGGGATCTATCAAATGTCCCCCCCTTTTTTTCCCCTTGCGCACTGAATCTGACATTACTTAGGGGAACAGCTGACCATCGGGATAATCAGCCCGAATGTAACTTCCGCTCCGCCCAATAGCGGAGCAGTGACCTTAACAAATATGACAATGCGGGCCTCTTGCCCTAAAGGTGGCCACTAATGATCCAATCTTTTTCATCCAATCTTACCAAATCTCTGTAGTAGAAGAGTAAAATGAGTGAATATTTTGAATGGATACTGTGGGCAGTACCTTATATTACATAGAAATGGTAAGATTGGATGAAAAAGATTGGATCATTAGTGGCCACCTTTAGATGACGCACTTCCGCCTAGAGGCAGAAACCAATAGCCTGGCGGCGGACAGCGTCTCTTTCCGCCTACGGCGGACCCCGCCCACTCATAGCCGCTGCTACCCAATTACATCAGGGAAAAGTATTTAGTAGCTGGCGTGGCGTCCGTTCGTAACAGAGGCGCCACGCCAGTACGGACTACTGCTTGGGTAAGAGTGATTTATTTATTATTATTGCTATCATGTTTTTTGATGTATTATACCCGCACATGTATTTTCATACCCCATGAACACCCCCCCATATCCAATCCATTAGAGATGACATGGGACATATAGATTACAGCATATTTTAGCACATAGATATCCACTGTACAGGTATCCACTATACCTCAATTCCTATTAACTTCTGATATCAACGAGTATGTATATCCCTCCCAACCTGTACTTTTTTCAAGGTCCTAGAACTGAAAGACTTTATGATTATGATTATGAATATGATGTTTATCATGATTTACTAGAATGTGTCGAATGAGATATATAACTGTTTTTGAGGTTTACTAATTAGATAATATCAAGGCTGATCAAGTATATTGTCTATCGGTTACGGATAGACTAAGTCAATTGTTTTATATTTTTAATTTTTACTACTTGTCCTGTGATGATTAAGGTTTTTGCGTGATGCAATTGTCTTTTGTTTTTGTTTTTCAATCTTATATGGGTTCTCTGTTGTACGTTTTTTTGTTTCAGTTGCTCCTGCCTGTATGTGTTTTGCCTGAGGAAGCGGGCTTGTGTCCCGTGAAACGCGTTGCAAACTGATTGTTATTTGGAGTACTAAAAATTTATTAAATTTATATTGTCAACCACACAAAGTGGTCCTTTGTTTTTATAGGGTAGGCAAGACCACCATTGCCACCCTCATTTTAATTGGTTTTAATTGGAATCATATTTTACTCTATTGGCGCCTCTGTTTTTCTGATTACGCAAACATGTTGATGTTGGGTGACAGAGGTACTGATCCTTTCACACCTCCCTCTGATTGGCACAGATGGACCAAGCAGGGATGGAGGAAAAGAGCACTTGTGCCAGGAGAAAACAAATTTCATGGCACAATGTGGGTGAAAGGTCTGAAAGGTCAGGTGTGCTGGCAGGGTGACTGGAAAGGCAGTGTAAATCTGCTATTGAAGGTCACACTCCCAGAATCGACGCACCGATCCAAAGGTTTGTTAAAAGGTACATTGCAGTACAATGGGTACGTGCAAAAGGTGGAGTGTGTCATTCAGGGGTACCTTGTCTTGGTTATGCAGAGTGAGATGGTTCCAGATTGGAGAGGAACGAGTAGGAGGCGTCAATTCTCCTGCCGGAGAGACGCGGGGAACAACATCACACTCTGGAGCTACCAACAGAGAGTGCCTCTGAAACAACTATACACACGTAAAGGCTGGAAAGCCGAGGGTGGGTGGTTCTCGAAACATGAAGTAAAAATCGAGATCAAGCCACATTTCCAGGTGACAAAGAGGGTGAGGAGAGCGGTCCCGGGGGAGGGAAAGCCAACACAGGGAACCCCATTCACACCACACGGGTCACCACAGGGGACGATATTACACAGTCCATATGCAGCCGCTTATCCTCATGCTAGGTGGGTAAGTGAAGAGGTACTCTTAATTGAAAGATTGCAGAGAGTACTGTCTTCCCGACCTCAGGTACATATTGTGCCTCAGGACGTAAGGGGGGAAGAGGTCCAATCAGGACGGTTGGGGGCATATTTTGTCAGGGAGATGCTTAAAGATCCTGTCCAACTGAGATTGGACAAGGGGAGATATATTAATTTTTCTGGAGAAGGATCTTTTGCATGGCAGCTTCGAGATGTTTGGGTGAACAAAGGGAAACGGTGCAAGATTCCTTTAGGCACCGCCACTTCCTTGGTTCCCACCTCAACCCGTGTCTCACACCAGGACCTGAGAGGTCAACCTTTTTTGGTGCTAGACGGGGAGGTGAAGCAAGTAGAGTTGTCCTCATGCGGGCAATTCTTGCAGAAGTACCTGCGTTGGCCGGGGCAAGTCAAATTTAGTGAAGAAGCCTGCAGGCTCAAGAACGCAGAATGCGAGGATACCATTCAAAAGATCCACCCTGAAGCCCAACCGATAGTTTCGGTGGCTGAAGGAAAGGTTTGGTTTTTTAACATAAGGTCTAATGATACATTCAAGGTATATTCTCATAATTGTTCCGATAAGGGAGATTTTCCAAGGGGAACATATTGTGGGAGCGGAGATCCCATATGGATCCAGTCATCCAGGATGGATGAAGTTGTTTCTCAAATTGTTAAGAGAACTCTAAAGTGCAAAGTCTCACGGGTAGTTCCCGTCCTGAAAGAGAACACGACATGGGACAAAGGGGAACAGGGTTTGATCCAAGACGACCACATTTGTTACAAAGGTTAAACAAACAGTACACTAAGTTAGAGGTAAGATTTCACCATGATACAGGTGATCTTAATGAGGTAGAACACAAAAATGAGCAGGTGAGTGCCAGTCTGACCTGGTGGACAAAGGTTCCGGTGATGTTCCAGGGACACTCGGACTGGGCCTCTGCAGTTCCAAAGTTCTTTCTACACCCACTGGTCGTCTGGATGGGGATGACAACTTTAGGCATCATTATCCAGGTGAGGTTGCGTGTTAAAATTACGTAAAACAAATTAACCTGGTCCAGAGATTGGTGCCTCATAAACAATCTCCTAAACCGATATTTTCAAATTAAGGGATATACAGGGTACGGGTATAGGTTTAGTAGTACCTGTGATGGAGCTGATTGTATAAAGGCGTTCTTTTAGAAGGCACCTGGCACTGCTCCCTTGAGTAACAACCAAACGAGTTTCACTTTTCTGTGGTCATGCAAGTTTGTGAGTGATACGTAAGTGACGCAAATGCTGAGCATGTGGTATAGAGGGACTTAGAAGTAGGGCCTCCCCAGAGAGCCTGGTTACAGGAAGACCAAGAGGTCTTGCTCTCTCTCTTCCAGGGGTAATCGCCTAGAGCAGAGAAGTTGTGTGAGCACGAACATCGAAAAGTGAAACATAAAAGAAAAGAAACCAGGTACTGGGAGGTTCAGACGCTGGGATCTGCGGGTCAAGCCGTTTTAGGGGGGGTTGTTATAATTTAAGTAGGCCTCAGTTACTTGGCCTGAGTTTTATGTAAAAGGCTTGTCCGCAGTGTATGCCTTTAAAATCAATAGAGGTTTTGTGATGCAGGCAGAGGCATCTCAGGGTCTGCGTGTAGCAGAGGATACACGCAGATACTGAGAACATGTTCCTAAAAGAAGGCCATCGGACTACTCTGACCTTAACACTACACCACAGGAACAGAAAACATTGGCCATATTTACTAAACATCCACGTTCCTGCATATGGGTCAAATGCCTCATTGATTATTAATCAAGTAGTTGTGTATGATGACACCACGAGTGGGTCCACCAATAATCTGGTCTAGGGGGTGGCGAAGATGATGTCATATTTAACTCTTTCCTAGTCGGTATTAAAGGCTGAGGGAGCTATGAGAGCTCACTTCTGCTTCTTCCTTCCGCACTAGCTCGCAAGGCCGACTGGGACCTCTAAGCATGTTCTTCCTTTCTGTAATCTGATATAATGTATGCTGTACATAGGTAGTTTAGTGTAACGTAGTTAGGAAGAAGGTACCTGATAGACTTCAGCAGGGAGTCTCATCACGAGCTTGTAACGCAACATGAAGATTGGCATAGCTAGGATATGATGACTGTATCTATCGGTCTTTCTGTGACTTGAATAAATAACGTAAACATTGAAGAAGCCTGAGAAAGTCTATCTCCTGTTTGCTGTGTGGAGAGTCAAGTGATCTCACAGTCTGTGAGACGATGGTGTCGAAGCAAGGTGATAAGAACAGTTTATAACAACCTCGACTCTGTCTTTGCCTCCTGATTCTGTACTTCCGCCCATCTGATTGTTACCGAACCCAGCCTGTTTACTCACTACGATTTTGCCTGACGTTTCTGTACCGCGACCTGACCAACCCGTTACAGACCCTGCCTGTACGACCTCTCTTACACTAGAGATAGTCCCTACAGCCAAGGGCTATCACATAGGAGTACTCCTGTGTTACTGTGCACAAAAACACGTGTGATCACACCCTGATTAAAATACTGACATTTGTGTTGATAAGAGCTGTTACTGATCGTTACAACTATATTGGTAGGTGAACAGAGGCGCCAGAAGGATAAAAGTACATAAATGATCGTTACAACTGACTACTCTGATTGAGCTCACTCTGGTCAGCAGAGATACCACTGTTCAGGACAGCATTCGTGAAGCCCACATTGTGTCCAATACACAACTGGGACAGCACAGTTTTCAACCCAGACACCTCAGAAATATATCTTTTTTTTAAACAAAAAATTTAGCTATTGTAGTGGCGTAATAGCTACTGGCGCAAAATTCTTTGGACCCTGGCGGTGGGAGCACAGACAGCAGGAGGTTAAATACAGCAGCAGCTGGAGGAGGAGTGAAGTTTGGCAGCAGGCAATGTAACCGGCCATGGCACCAAGCGGTGGTACCGCAGCACCTACGGAAAAAACAGGTCAAATTAGCAGGGGACTGAAGGTTAATGTTGTGAAAAAATAATTTCCAGGCACCTCATGTCCTCCTCTTGCCAACAACAGGTGCCTGGAGCGCCTTGAATCCAGGCCTGGTTAATCTTGAAGAATGTGAGTCTGTCCACGGACTCTGTGGACAGACGAGAGCGCTTCTCCGTGACCACGCCTCTGGCCGCCCTGAAGCACCTCTCGGACAGCACGCTGGAAGGGGGCAAGTACTTCCAGGGCGTACTGCGCCAGCTCACTCCAGATCTGCAACCGCTCGAACACAGTACTCCAAGGGGTCCACAGGCTCCTCGCCGGTGTCAAGCCCATTAAAGGACCCCATGTAGTCGGTCACCATCCTGGTCAGGCGCTGGCTGTGACTTTGAGACGAGGAGGATGCTGCACGCACCTCCTCTCTCGGCTGCTCTACCATCATGTAGAGTGCCTTTGTCAAGGACAGCAGGTCTCCTGGGCGCCTGATGCTGCTACTGCTGTGTGCAGGCACCGGCTGCTGTGCTAGCTGGACAGGGACAGAGGGGGTGGAAGGCTGGGGGAAGGCTTCCTCCAATCGCCGAACAAGGATCTCCTGCAACTCCCTTGTTCGCTGCTCACGGTCTCCAGCAGGCAGGAACTGAGCCACCTTCCCCCTCAGCCATGGGTCCAGTATCATGCTGATGCAAGCGTCCTCCCTCGCTTGCATTTGCTTAACCCTGGGGTCTGTGCGCAGGCACCACAGCATGTGCCCTGCCATGGTGAACAGGGCGGTCCGTCCAGCAGAGACATCAGGGTCAGTGGCCACGACGCTGTCCTCCTCCTCTGGCCCCTGAGCCACTTCCTCCTCTCTCCACCCTCTCACCACTGCTGCTGCGCTCCGCTGTTCCTCCTCAACAGCAACATCCAGCACCTCCAACTCCTCCTCATCCTCCTCCAACAACTCATATTCCTGCGCAGAAGTGGCCTGCGCAGGCGGCTGCTGTTCCAGCTGGATCAGGGCCTCCTCTCCCAAATCCATCAAATCACAAAGTGCCCTGTCCAGAAGACCAACAAAGGGCACCCACTGGCAGAGGGATGCCCATTCCTCGCTCACCATGTTGGTTCCCTGCAGGAAGAGAGCCAATACCAAGCAGACCTGCTGCATCTGCCCCCACATTGGAAAGGAGCTGGAGTTTGGTGGTGCCGGCAAGAGTGGCCTCCAGAATGTAGCGGTTGACAGCCCTTCTCTGCTCAACCAACCGCTCCAACATCGCCAGGGTGGAGTTCCAGCGAGTTGGCACATCAATCACAAGCCGGTGTCATGGCAGGCCCTCGCGCTGCTGCAGGGCGGCCAGGTTTTCTGCGGCAGCGGCTGAGCGGCGAAAACTTCGAACAATTTTCCTTGCCGCTTCCAAAAGATTGTCCATCCCCCTGTAGGTGCGCAGGAACTTCTGCACCACCAGGTTAAAGACGTGGGCCAAGCAGGGGACGTGGGTCAAGTGTCCCCTGTTGATGGCAGCCAGCAGGTTGGCCGCATTGTCGGACACCACCATCCCAACTCTGAGGCCTCTGGGGGTCAGCCACATCTTCTCCTGCTCCCTGAGTTTCAGAAGGACGTTGCCTGCCGTCATTTGGGTCTTCCCAAGGCTGACCATCTCCAGCAGTGCTTGGCAGTGGCGGGCCTTCACCCTGCTGCTGAGGCGGGTTCGCTTGGCGGCGGGAGCTGCTGCTTCTCCCCTGACCCCGCGTGGTGGCACCACATAGTGGGCGACTGGTGCTGCTGCTGCTGATGTGCCTGAGGATGGACCTGCTGCTTCCTTGTTAGCGCATTCCACTAGGCTGCCCCAGTGGGCTGTGAAGGACAGGTAGGCTGTCCCGAAACGGCTGCTCCAAGAATCCATGGTGACGTGGATCCGCTCACTCATGGCATGATCGAGCGCCCGGCCCACGTTCGCCATTGCAAAGTGGTGCAGTGCTGGGTTCACCATGCGGGAGAAGTAGTGGTGGCTGGGGATTTGCCACTCCGGGATCCCGTACTGCAGGAGCGTTCTGATGTCACTCCCCTCCTGCACAAAGGAGTATGGCAGGAGCTGGGAGCACATGGCCCAGGCAAGCAACCCATTCAGCACCCGGATGTACCGGTTGGTGGGAGGTAGAACCTTGGTCACACCAGGAAAGGACTCGCTGAGCAGGGTCTGGTGGCGTTTGCTTGCACGGGAGGATGAGGAGGCGACTGTGGAGGGAGCAGATGAGGCCACTGAGGACTGGCTGCCCGGGGGGAGCAGTGACTTTCTGTACTCTTGCTGCTGATGCTGGATAAGCAGGAGAGTGGGATGCTGCTGCTAAAGTCTATGCAGCGGCTGTCTGGCTCTGACCACTGCCTGCGCCACTGTCCTTCAGCTTCAGAAACTCAATGTAGTCCTGAAAATGTTTGGTCTCAAAGTGGGTCTGCAGACACGAGGTACCCAACTTTTTCAGATTGCGACCTCTGCTCAGGCTGGCACCGCAACTGTGGCAAATGGCACGGGTCTTGTCGTCAACGCACATTGTGAAGTACCGCCAGACTGGGGATTTGAACTTGCCCTTCAAGCTTGAGGGCTGAGGAGCTTTTTTGCCTTTGGAGGGCTGTTTATTTTTTGGGAGGAGCTTTGGTGCGGGTGGTGGTGGCAGCTGAAGCAGCAGGCTGTGGCTCCTGCCTTCCACGCCCTGTGCTGGCCACCATGCTGCTGCCAGAGACGCCTCCTCCTCCGATGACGAGCTGCCTTCAACCAACTGTGCTGGTGGTGGCACATAGGGACGGTCCCCCAACTCATCATCATCATCATCATCCCCAAACATCTCCTCTGAGCCCTCAACCAACTCCTCTGCCCCAACATCCCTTACATCAGGCCCCTCCTCCTCCTCAAGAAATTTTGGTTGTTGTGCGCCAACAACAAACTCCTCCACCTCCTCCTCCTCCTCCTCCTCCTCTTTGCATGCCCCTATCATCTCCTCCTCAAACTGGGCAACCACATCCCTCAAAACGTTGTTGTAAAGAGTGCGCTCATTGAGGGTAGGATGGTCACTGGGGTTGACGTGACCTCAAGCGGTGGTGGAGGCCTGCTGCAGACCGGAGTGCTGGTGGTGGTGGTACTGGTCTCGCTGGTGCTGGTGGTCTGGCTGGAAACGGTGGCTTGCTGCTCCGCCATCATTTCCACGACAGCCTGTGCCTGACTCTCCTCAATGGGCCTGGGGCGACGACCCACGGCAAAGATGGGCGCAACACGCTGCTGCTGCGCCTCTGCTCCCTCCTCCACAACTCTGTGGTCAGTGGCTGGCGGTGGACAAGTCACAGACCTGCTGGTGCTGCCAGTGGCTGCAGCAATGGTGCTGCCTCTCCTGGTGGTGCTTCGCCCTCTACCTCTGCCAATCATTGTACAATTATACAAATACAATAAGAAAAACAAAAAAATTTATGTGTAGAAAGGTTGGGAAAGGGTGTAAACTTTAATAAAGCGTTTGGGTTGGTGGTGACTGGTGAGTGACAACAAAAAATGACATTTTTTTATTTTTTTAACAGTAGTGTAGTCTACAGTAGTTGATAACTAACTCCTGTGACAGACAGTGACAATAAAAGTCTGTCACACACGGATGCAATCAATAGGGTCAGGCAGATGACAGTCACAGATCATAACAGATGCTGGCCTGGCCTAGTGGCCTGTGAAGTAATTATTACACAGTAGTAGACTAGTAGTGAGGCCTGCGGCACTAAATAAACTCACAGACTATAGCAGTACAAATTAAGTACTAGTACGTAGGTAACAACTGCTACTAACTATAATCCCTAGTAGTAGTGTTGTGTATACAGTAGTCGATAACTAACTCGTGTGACCGACAGTGAGTAACTATAAAAGTCTGTCACACATGGATGCAATCAATAGGGTCGGACAGATGACAGTCACAGATCACAACAGATGCTGGCCTGTGAAGTAACTATTACACAGTACTGAAGCTAATAAACTCACAGACTAACAGTACAAATTAAGTAAACTGGTACTAGTACACAACTAACTATAATCCCTAACCTACCTAAGCTAGTAGGTTAAGGCTACCTAGGCTAGCAGGCCCTAGCCTGCACACAGACCTAACACTAGCCTAGCTAAGTATACAGTATATACACTACACTAGCTGACTGAACTATAACAATCAAATCACTAACTATCTATAAAACATAATATATGTGTAGAGAATGTGTTTAGGAAGCAAAATGCTGGGTTTATCACAAGAAAAGCACTTGCTAAGAAACGCAGCAGCACTGGAGATGCTCTCAGTACCGCAGAGTCACAAGCAAGGAAGCGTTCCCTAAGATGGCCGCCGACTTGTATAGAGGAGGAGAGGGCCAGGCTCCCCTCCACTGATTGGTTGCTAGGGCCTCAGCTGGGGGCCTTCTGATTGGCCCAATGATGTCATCCCCTGGATACCGAAGCCGAATTCGTGATCACACGTTAACACCCATGATCACGGCCGAATTCGAGATTGACTATTCGGGTACATTCAACTTCGAATTTGGACACAGTATCGCTCTTCGAATTTGAATTAGAGTTCGGCAATCATGAAAATCTACCCACAAATCACGGTTAAATTCGAATTCACGATCTCTGGAGAGCAACCCTGTTTGCACCTACCCCCTTCCCCCAAGGCCCTAGTTTAAAAACTCCTCTAGATTAGGTAGGTAGCTGCCCCCCCAGGATAGATTAGGTAGGTAGCTGCCCCCCAGGATAGATTAGGTAGCTGCCCCCCATGATAGATTAGGTAGGTAGCTGCCCCCCAGGATAGATTAGGTAGCTGCCCCCCCAGGATAGATTAGGTAGGTAGCTGCCCCCCAGGATAGATTAGGTAGCTTCCCCCGCTTTGCCCCCACATAATGGAGGGGGGAGCCGCAGCCGCGGGGAGGGCAGCCCGACCTCTCCCTCCCTTCCTCTCCCCGGGCCCCCCTCCCCTCAGATGCAGAGTGAGCGCGCACGGAAGCGCTGTAGGCAGAACTCACCTCCGTCCCGGGTTCCAATCGCCGCTGGTCTCCTCCCGCTCTGCATAGATGCTGTTACACACTGCTTCCTGTTTAGCCGGAAGCAGTGTGTAACAGCATCTATGCAGAGCGGGAGGAGACCAGTGGCGAGTGGAACGCAGGGAGGTGAGTTCTGCCTACAGCGCTTTCGTGTGCGTCACTCTGCATCTGAGGGGGGGGGCCGGGGAGAGGAAGGGAGGGAGAGGTCGGGCTGCCCTCCCCGCGGCTGCGGCTCCCCCTACCAGCGCGCACGGGCCGCACGGCCCTCCACACGGAGATGGGTCCCCCGGGCCCCTCCCCCGCCTCTTTAGGAATCGGGCCCGGTCGCCATGGCGACCGTTGCGACCCTGGTCCCTACGCCACTGGAGGGGGTGCACAACTCACTCAGCTATCATTCCCCTATTGTGTTTGACGCAGAGAGAAATAAGAAAAAGGGATAGGTGGCAGTGACTGCAATCCAGATAACTATAGATTAAGGTGTTAGGGGGGTTGGGGCGCTGGGGCGCCTCTTAGTCTAATAGCAATTAATAGAGATGGCTCGAACCTCAGATTTTGGGCTCGCGGACCGAGGACGCGAACCTCCGCAAAAGTTTGAGTTTGCCTGAAGCGGGCGAACCGCCATAGACTCTGATGGGCAGGCGAATTCTAAAATCTACAAAGACTGTTTCTGGCCACAAAAGTGATGGAAAAGTTGTTTCAAGGGGTCTAACACCTGGATGGGGGGCATGCCAGAG
This sequence comes from Hyperolius riggenbachi, assembly GCF_040937935.1. Lineage (NCBI taxonomy): Eukaryota > Metazoa > Chordata > Amphibia > Anura > Hyperoliidae > Hyperolius > Hyperolius riggenbachi. Next base: position 397,296,190 of record NC_090647.1, on the reverse strand, counting down.
TGGGATACATGCCAAAAGTCCCTGGGAAAATAACGTATTTGACACAGGGTTATTATCCCTAAAGGGCAGAATAGACATTACATTCCTAAATTGGAGGCATAAAGTGCGTTAAGGAGAAGAAGAGAGAGGAGACCGGCACTGCAGCCAGCTATTTATTCCATACTGTGACATATTACAGGCAAAAACACATTAAATGTGTAAACATGCAACATAGCAGTCAAAGAAGCAGTTTAGGTGGTGGTGGGTGCTGGGCACTGTTAGCCTGTGTTTTTGCCTGTAATATGTCACAGTATGCAATAAATATCTGACTGCAGTGCTGATCTCCTCTCTCTCCTTCTCCTGCACAGTAATTGCTATACCTTCTGATCAGAGCACGCAGTCACAGCCATGTGTGAAGCATCGTGGATCCTGCAAGCTCCCTGCTCAAGAACCTATTTATTTGCTGCAGTGCCAACCTAACAACTTCTCCATACACCATAAAGTGCGTTAAAACTTCTTGCGTGTGTATACATGGATCAGGTAGTGTAAGTAGTGTACTGCTTCACACTGACACATCAAACTCACTGTTTAACGCACCGCAAACAGCTGCAAAGGCTTGTCATTAGTTTTTCTCAGGACATAAATGTCAGTCCTCTCAGTGGCAATGTTTGTGTAGTGATGGCCGTGCTCGTGCGCACGTTAGTGAGAGTGCAGGTGATGATGAAAATTGAAAAATACGGGTTGTTTTTTTTTTTGATTAATTGAAAATTGCAGTTATTTATAAAATTCTAATTTTTTTTTCTTGATATGTTACTTTGATAACTATTGTAATTCAAGAGCTAAATAAAGAACTTATTCTGTGTACAAACACCTGTGCTTTCTCAAGTTGTGAATTTGAAAACAATCTCTAATCCAACAAAACTGAGAAGCATTGCACCGAAAATATTGCTGCAGTTAAATTGCAAGCTTGAAGGAGAGCTGTGGGGAGTGGCAATCAATCCCTGAAAAAAATCTGATGGTGATCGGAATGGATCTACCATGATGCCGGACGGAGTTTTCATTCAGTGACGGCTTGGTGAGGGCCAACATAAATTCTTTCCTGACCCACTGATACGTCTGTGTAATCTTTCAGCGACCACATCGGGATACTATGAATGGCTGGCTTGAAGCTGTACCTTGTGGCAGCTCTCCAGAAGCACTACAAGGTAAATCATGCGCTGCTAGAGAAGATTGTGGTGTACCAAGATGGAGTGGGGAGTGGACGTTATTTTATTATTCCCTGGAAAAATCTGATGGTGATCAGAATGGATCTACCATGATGCCGGCTGGAGTTCCCGTTCAGCAGTGGTGCTCACCGCCAGGTCGTGATCACGCTTACGCGTGGATTCACGACCATTTTGACGCATTCTGCCTCGGACACGAAAATCCGTGAATAGATTTTCAACCACGAAAATCTGCTTCGGCTACGCGTGAATGCGGACAGAAATCCGCATTCACGCTCGTGAAACCCGGCGCTGAAGTCGTGGTTTGCGGAAATGCGTCAAACTATGCGTAAGTGACACATTGCAGGCCAATCAGAGTGCCCCAGCCAGGCCCTAGCAACCAATCACAGCAGGGGAGCTCTGCCCTCCCCTCCTGAATATAAAGCGGCGGCCATGATGGAAAAGCTCTGTCCTTGCTAGACTGTGGTGCTGAGAGGATTATCTCCAGGCCATTGTTGTTTGAGCAAGTGCATTTATTGTGTTAAAAACAAAGCGTTTTTTTTGCTAACACTGCTCTTATACTGTACACAGTTAGCTAGTCAGTGAGTGATTGCTGTAGTTAGTTGTAGTCAGTGTAGTGTAGTGGGAGTGTGGGAGTCTAGTGATTATTTAACTGTGTGTAGTGCAGGCAGGATCAGTGCTGCAGTGTAGTCAGTGTAGTGGGAGTGGGGATTATCTGTGTGTAGTGCAGGCAGGCAGGTTAGTGCAACTGCAGTGTTCACTTGCATATTCCAGTTTCCAGTGACACACTTGTACTATTTGCAGGCAGCCAGTCACACCGCCGGCGCCGCCACTCTCTGCCAGCGCTGTTCATTCATTCTGTCAGTGACCTTGTGCCGTGCCCAGTGCCCACTGCTCGCTCGCTGGCATATGAGCATCTCATTACACAGTGTGACATCCTTGTGTGCCCACTGCATCCTTCAGTGACCTAGTTGTATATCCAGTGCCCACTGCTGTGCCCACTGCATCCTTCAGTGACCTTGTACTGTGCCCACTGCATCCTTCAGTGACCTAGTTGTATATCCAGTGCCCACTGCTGTGCCCACTGCATCCTTCACTGACCTTGTGCTGTGCCCACTGCATCCTTCACTGACCTTGTGCTGTGCCCACTGCATCCTTCAGTGACCTAGTTGTATATCCAGTGCCCACTGCTGTGCCCACTGCATCCTTCAGTGACCTTGTACTGTGCCCACTGCATCCTTCAGTGACCTAGTTGTATATCCAGTGCCCACTGCTGTGCCCACTGCATCCTTCAGTGACCTTGTACTGTGCCCACTGCATCCTTCAGTGACCTAGGTGTATATCCAGTGCCCACTGCTGTGCCCACTGCATCCTTCAGTGACCTTGTACTGTGCCCACTGCATCCTTCAGTGACCTTGTACTGTACCCACTGCATCCTTCAGTGACCTAGTTGTATATCCAGTGCCCACTGCTGTGCCCACTGCATCCTTCAGTGACCTTGTACTGTGCCCACTGCATCCTTCAGTGACCTTGTACTGTGCCCACTGCATCCTTCAGTGACCTTGTACTGTGCCCACTGCATCCTTCAGTGACCTAGGTGTATATCCAGTGCCCACTGCTGTGCCCACTGCATCCTTCAGTGACCTTGTACTGTGCCCACTGCATCCTTCAGTGACCTAGTTGTATATGCAGTGCCCACTGCTGTGCCCACTGCATCCTTCAGTGACCTTGTACTGTGCCCACTGCATCCTTCAGTGACCTAGTTGTATATCCAGTGCCCACTGCTGTGCCCACTGCATCCTTCAGTGACCTTGTACTGTGCCCACTGCATCCTTCAGTGACCTTGTACTGTGCCCACTGCATCCTTCAGTGACCTTGTACTGTGCCCACTGCATCCTTCAGTGACCTAGTTGTATATCCAGTGCCCACTGCTGTGCCCACTGCATCCTTCAGTGACCTTGTACTGTGCCCACTGCATCCTTCAGTGACCTAGTTGTATATGCAGTGCCCACTGCTGTGCCCACTGCATCCTTCAGTGACCTTGTACTGTGCCCACTGCATCCTTTAGTGACCTAGTGGAATATCCAGTGTCCACTGATGTGCCCACTGCATCCTTCAGTGACCTTGTACTGTGCCCACTGCATCCTTCAGTGACCTAGTTGTATATCCAGTGCCCACTGCTGTGCCCACTGCATCCTTCAGTGACCTTGTACTGTGCCCACTGCATCCTTCAGTGACCTTGTACTGTGCCCACTGCATCCTTCAGTGACCTTGTACTGTGCCCACTGCATCCTTCAGTGACCTAGTTGTATATCCAGTGCCCACTGCTGTGCCCACTGCATCCTTCAGTGACCTTGTACTGTGCCCACTGCATCCTTCAGTGACCTTGTACTATGCCCACTGCATCCTTCAGTGACCTTGTACTGTGCCCACTGCATCCTTCAGTGACCTAGTTGTATATCCAGTGCCCACTGCTGTGCCCACTGCATCCTTCAGTGACCTTGTACTGTGCCCACTGCATCCTTCAGTGACCTAGGTGTATATCCAGTGCCCACTGCTGTGCCCACTGCATCCTTCAGTGACCTTGTACTGTGCCCACTGCATCCTTCAGTGACCTTGTACTGTGCCCACTGCATCCTTCAGTGACCTAGTTGTATATCCAGTGCCCACTGCTGTGCCCACTGCATCCTTCAGTGACCTTGTACTGTGCCCACTGCATGCTTCTGTGACCTTGTACTATGCCAACTGCATCCTTCAGTGACCTTGTACTGTGCCCACTGCATCCTTCAGTGACCTTGGTGTATATCCAGTGCCCACTGCTGTGCCCACTGCATCCTTCAGTGACCTTGTACTGTGCCCACTGCATCCTTCAGTGACCTAGTTGTATATCCAGTGCCCACTGCTGTGCCCACTGCATCCTTCAGTGACCTTGTACTGTGCCCACTGCATCCTTCAGTGACCTAGTTGTATATCCAGTGCCCACTGCTGTGCCCACTGCATCCTTCAGTGACCTTGTACTGTGCCCACTGCATCCTTCAGTGACCTAGTGGTATATCCAGTGTCCACTGCTGTTCCCACTGCATCCTTCAGTGGCCTTGTACTGTGCCCACTGCATCCTTCAGTGACCTAGTTGTATATCCAGTGCCCGCTGCTGTGCCCACTGCATCCTTCAGTGACCTTGTACTGTGCTCACTGCATCCTTCAGTGACCTTGTACTGTGCCCACTGCATCCTTCAGTGACCTTGTACTGTGCCCACTGCATCCTTCACTGACCTAGTTGTATATCCAGTGCCCACTGCTGTGCCCACTGCATCCTTCAGTGACCTTGTACTGTGCCCACTGCATCCTTCAGTGACCTTGTATTGTGCCCACTGCATCCTTCAGTGACCTTGTACTGTGCCCACTGCATCCTTCAGTGACCTAGTTGTATATCCAGTGCCCACTGCTGTGCCCACTGCATCCTTCAGTGACCTTGTACTGTGCCCACTGCATCCTTCAGTGACCTTGTACTGTGCCCACTGCATCCTTCAGTGACCTTGTACTGTGCCCACTGCATCCTTCAGTGACCTAGTTGTATATCCAGTGCCCACTGCATCCTTCAGTGACCTTGTACTGTGCCCACTGCATCCTTCAGTGACCTAGTTGTATATCCAGTGCCCACTGCTGTGCCCACTGCATCCTTCAGTGACCTTGTACTGTGCCCACTGCATCCTTCAGTGACCTAGGTGTATATCCAGTGCCCACTGCTGTGCCCACTGCATCCTTCAGTGACCTTGTACTGTGCCCACTGCATCCTTCAGTGCCGTTGTACTGTGCGTGGTGCATCCTTCAGTGACCTTGTACTGTGCCCACTGCATCCAGTGATTCATTACTAGCAACATGTCTGGCAGGGTTTCGCGGGGTGAGAGGAAAGGGAGTTCAATTGCCTCAGCCACTTCTGGGACTGCTCCACGTCCAGGGAGAGGACGCCCAGCTGTACCTGGTCGTGATGCAGCAGAAAGGGGGGCAGCAAAGCCTGGGCCGAGTCAGCGGACGCCATTGTCCAAATATTTTAAAGTATCTGGTCCCCGTGTGGTGGTTGAGCAAATGGAACCTGACGTACTCATGGACATCATGACTTCCTCCCAGACCTCTACTGTGAGCACCACTCCAAGCAGCAGCAGCAGCAGCAGCCAACGTCCCACGCTTGTTGTGACATCCACCCCAGCACCCACTGGTCAGCAGCCCTCCCAGGATGACAGCGTTCTGTCCCTCAGTCCGGCTTCTGGGAACCTGCTGATGCAAGAAGCTCAGGACTTACTGGGGACTGATGTGGCAGAGATTGAGATCGGGCCACAATCACAAGCATTGTTGAGTTCTGGTGATGAAGAAGAGGGGTCTGTGTCTGGGGATGTAGGGACAGAAGAGGAGGCAGGGGAGTCAGAGGAAGAGCTGGATTATGAAGATGCTGCTGATGATGACGACGTTGTGGACCCTAACTATGTGCAGCCTGCTGAGTCCGTGGAAGAATGGTCAGAGGCAGAGCAGGATGACGAGTCACCTCGGCCTAGGCAAGGATATCGCCATATGTCAGGCAGGGGCAGGGGCATCGGCAGCAGTGGGCGTGGAGGAAGTAGACAGGACACTGCTTGAGCCGGCACCACCACCATGCAACCCCCGGCAACTACTACCACACATTGTTCCGCTGCACCCTCTGCTAGTGGGGGCCGCAGTAAATTAAAGTCACCAGTGTGGGATTGCTTTGAGGAATGTACTGATGACAAAAGGTATGCTGTGTGCAGGTTATGCAGCAAAAGATTGAGCCGTGGGAAAAGTCTGAGCAAGATGGGTACCTCATCCCTCCAGGGCCACCTGAGAAGCCGCCACTGCCGCGAGTATGCAGACTTTAAGAGGATGCAGGCACTGCTGGCAGGGGTTCCTGAGAGCAGAAGGCCCACCAGCGCAGCAGCATCATCCCTCCCTCAGGGTCGTGAATCCCCCACAGCAGCAGCAGTAGTAGTACGCAAGCGCTCTTCCACCTCGGCTACTCAGGACACAGACATTGAGGCTGGCAGCCAGTGTTCGTCTCTCTCCTCTGTCTCCCCTGCATCCCAGCGTCGTCAGACCCTGCTGAGCGACACCTTTCAGGGTCTGACCAGGGCCGGCCTTAGGTTTCCCGGCGCCCTGAGCGAAACCTGATTTTTGTGCCCCTCCCTTCATCCTCTTCCCGTGTGTGCGCACACACACACGTACGCACACACACACAGACCCATATGCAATTCACCTTTTCTCCCGAGATATCTCCGAGGACAGTGGTTCCCAACCTTTTTGACGTTGTGACACATCTACCAAATACTCCGATCTCCGTGACATATCATATATGTATAATACAAAAAATATTATTAATAACCACGAATGATGTCTAGAACCTTTCAGGAATATTAATAAAAACAGTGGGACAGTTAGCCACCACCCCCCATTTAGAATGATAGCACAGCACTAACAATTTGCACCACGCGTTATAGCCGCAGTGAGCCCCCCCCCCCAGAAAAAAAACTCCCTCAGACTCAGTATAGGTAGGTAGCCAGGTATAGGTGCCCTCAGTATAGGATCTCAAGTGTAGGTGCCCTCAAAATAGACAAAGACAAGACAAATAACATTTATATTGTGCATTTCTCTTGACGGACTCAAAGCGCCATAGCTGCAGCCACTAGGACACAATCTATAGGCAGTAGCAGTGTTAGGGAGTCTTGCCTAAGGTCTCCTACTGAATAGGTGCTGGCTTACTGAACTGGAAGAGCCAAGATTGGAACCCTGGTCTCCTGTGTCAGAGGCAGAGCCCTTAACCATTACACCATCCAGCCACTAGGTTGCCAAGCATAGGTGCCCCTAGTTAGGAAGTCAGTTGAAGGTCTCCATCCCCCCCATAGGTAGCCAGGCATAGGTTTCTCCAGTATTGGTAGCCAGGTGTTGGTGCCCTCAGTAATGGTAGCCAGCTATATGTGCCCCCAGTATAGGAAATCCGGTGTAGGTGCCCTCAGTATAGTTAACCAGCTATAGGCGCCCCTTAGAAGCTGGCGCCCTGAGCGACTGCTCAGGTCGCTCAGGTCAAAGGCCGGCTATGGGTCTGACCAAGCCTCTGCCTCCAAGCCACAGGCGGATCCGCAAACTAAATGGCTTGCTGGCCCGGGCCATGGCATCAAAGCTGCTTCCCTACTCCCTGGTGCAGGAGGGGAGCGCCATGCGGACGCTGCTCCAATTTGGCGTCCCCGAGTGGCAAGTCCCCAGTCGCCTCTATTTCAGCAGGAGCGCGATCCCAGCACACCACAAGTTTGCGGTGGAAAACGTGGCCCATTCCCTGGACTACTCTGTGGGCAAGCGGGTCCACGTGACCATGGACTCGTGGAGTAGCAGATTTGGGACAGGTCGCTACCTGTCCTTTACGGCCCACTGGGTGACACTGATGGAAGGGAGGGAGGACAAGAGCGCATCAGCCCAGCTAGTGGTGTCACCACGCGGGATCAGGGAGGATGCAGAAGGGTCCTGTCACGACACTCCCTCTGCACCCGGAAAGCAAGCCCGCCTCAGCAGCAGCAGCGCCAAGCCTCGGCACTGCCAAGCCCTTTTAAAATTGGTGACCCTGGGGAAGGAGAGGCTTACGGCCACCAACGTCCTGGCCGCCCTCAGGAAGCTGGAGCGGAGGTGGCTGACCCCCAGAGGCCTGGAAGTGGGGTATGTGGCAGCCGATAACGGGGCCAACCTGGTGGCAGCAGTGCAGCAGGGAAACCTCCAGCACATCCCCTGCTTGGCCCACGTGCTCAATCTTGTGGTGCAGCGCTTCTTGCGCACCTACCAGGGGATGAGCGAGCTGCTGCAGGATGCCCGGGCGGTGGTACGCTTTTTCCGCCTGTCAGCCACTGCCTCTGCACTCTTGTCCACCTTACAGCAGCAGTATGGAAGGCCACAACCCCGGATGATCATCGACATGCCAGTTCGCTGGAATTCGACTCTGGCCATGTTGGAGCGGCTGTGTCAGCACAGGCTGGCTCTTAGGGCCTACATGCTAGACCCAAGTGTCCCCAGCAACCAGCAAGTCCCCATGATTACTGCCACTCAGTGGACACTGATGCAGCAAGTATGCCTGGTGCTGAGTCCCTTCCTGGAGGCAACCAAGATGGTCAGTGAGGAGCGGGCCTCTGTGTGCCAGTGGGTGCCCTTGGTTTGTCTACTGGAGCAGGCAATGGACAATTTAATTGAGCGTGGGGATGAAGCCCTGAGGCAGTTGGAATAACAGGAGCAGATGGCAGCACAGTCCAGCTCAGAGGAGGGCTCACAGCAGGTAGTGGAAGAGTTGGAGTTCCCTAACCTGAATGAGGAGGAGGAGGAGGAGCAGAGTGCAGCAGGCATTGTACGTGGATGGCGGTTTGAGGAGGACAACGACATGGCACAGGAAGAGGACAGGCATGCGTTATGGGACAATGGCGAGGACGAGGAAGATCTTGCTGGCAGGGCCCACTTGTTTCCCATGGCTGTGCACATGTTGCGCTGCCTTCGCAGGGACCCCCGGGTGATCCAAATGCGTTCAAGGGAGGACATCTGGATTACCTTGATGCTTGATCCCCGTTTTAAGGGGAAGCTGGGAGACTTAATGACGCCATCCACCACCGAGCAACACACAAGGGAGTTGAAGGAGGCCCTTGTGCGCAGACTACTGGAAGCATTCCCCCAGCCTTCCACCCCCACTGTAACTGCTCTGCCAAGCCAGCAAGAGGTGCCTGCCATTGCCACTAGCAGCACAACAACCACCACCAGCAGCAGCAGCAGCAACTGGCGCCCCGGAGACCTGAAGAGCCTAAGCAAGAGCCTGTATGCAGTGCAGCAGCCCAGAACAGAGGTGCCCGCCACAGCATCCACCACCAACCAGCACAAGCAACGACTGACCACCATGGTGTCTGACTATATGGGGTCATCCAGCGGGCTCAATGACACCGACAGCCCCGTGGACCCCTTGGAGTACTGGGTCAAGAGACTGGACATCTGGAGCGAGCTTTCCCAGTACGCCCTGGAACTCCTATCCTGCGTTAGTGCGGCCGGTGGCGTGGTCACAGAGAAGCGCTCTCGGCTTTCCCACGCCTCTGTGGACAAACTCACCTTCCTGAAAATCAACCAGGCTTGGGTGGAAGGTGAGTTCCTGGCCCCTATTGTCGGACACAGGGGGACATGAAGTGGCTGCTGCATGTGCTGTTGTTAACTATGCCTGCCTTTATAAAGACAGTTACTACCTGCCTAGTGCCTACCTTGGTTAATTTTTTGGTGTTATGGTACTACTACCAGTAAGTTGCCATGGTCCTCCTTCTGAGCTGCTGAAATGACCGCCCGCTTTGTCCTCCTGACTTAGTCGCTACTACACTCTGCGTTCACACTGCCCGGGTCACTGGGTGCATTTAATTTTATGGCCAGCACTATGACGCTGTGCTACTACTACTACCACCAGTATGTTGCCATGGTCCTTCTGTGCTGCTGCTGCTGCTGAACTGAACGCCCGCTTTGTCCTCCTCCTCCTCCTGACTCAGTCGCTACCACGGTACCACCAATGTACTCTGTCTGCGTTATCACTGCCCGGGTCACCGGGTGTATTTAATTTTTTGGCCAGCACTATGACGCTGTGCTGCTACTGCTACCACTACCACCAGTATGTTGGCATGGTCCTTCTGTGCTGCTGCTGCTGAACTGACCGCCCGCATTGTCCTCCTCCTGACTCAGTCGCTTCCCCCTGCTGCACTCTGCGTTCACACTGCCCGGGTCACCGGGTGCATTTAATTTTTTGGCCAGCACTATGACGCTGTGCTGCTACTACTACCACCAGTATGTTGCCATGGTCCTTCTGTGCTGCTGCTGCTGAACTGAACGCCCGCTTTGTCCTCCTCCTCCTCCTGACTCAGTCGCTACCACGGTACCACCAATGCACTCTGTCTGCGTTATCACGGCCCGGGTCACCGAGTGCATTTAATTTTTTGGCCAGCACTATGACACTGTGCTACTACTACTACTACCACCAGTATGTTGCCATGGTCCTTCTGTGCTGCTGCTGCTGATCTGACCGCCGACATTGTCCTCCTCCTCCTGACTCACTCGCTTCCACCAATGTACTCTGTCTGCGTTCACACTGCCCGGGTCACCAGGTGCATTTAATTTTTTGGCCAGCACTATGACGCTGTGCTGCTACTACTACTACCAGTATGTTGCCGTGGTCCTTCTGTGCTGCTGAACTGAACGCCCGCTTTGTCCTTCTCCTGACTCAGTCGCTACCACCACTGCACTCTGCGTTCACACTGCCCGTGTCCACTGACAACTCTGCTGCGATGTCATTGCTAATTGCTGCAAAAAAAACAAAAAAAAATTACAAAAACCTCTCTGGGGCCTTTTTGGTGTCAGCCACTAATTTTCCTCCAGCGGTACCTTCGCCGCCAAGTGCCATTGGAACTCGCCTTCACCTCTTTGACTGCTTAACGCGTATATCCCTTTTTAAAACCACTTATTACCAATTAATAGCCCCATTTAAAGTGTTGATTTCACTTTAAAATCCATTTTCTCTAGAAAAATTTTTTTTGGGGAATTGTTTATGTTGAAGTTATGTTGCCCCTTATCACCTCGATAATCCATGCAATTTGGGGGATTGTAGCATGTATGGGGGCTTTGTTATTAACGTTAAAAGAAAATCCGCCTCCGGGCGGGAATCCACGCGTGATTACGCCATTCACGGCAGAAAATCCGCGTGGTTGCGTGGACGCGGACGAAAATCCGCATGCCGAATGCGGATTTTTTTTTGCAACCACGCGGATTTCCGAATTCGTGGATGAGGCACATCCGAGCATCCCTGCCGTTCAGTGACAGGCTTGGTGGGGGCCAACATAAATTCTTTCCTGACCCACTGATACTACTGTGTAATCTTTCGACCACATCAGGATAGAATGGATGGCTGGCTTGAAGCTGTACCTTGTGGCAGCTCTCCAGAAGTATTGCAAGGTAAATCATGTGCTTACAGAAAAGATTGTGGTGTACCAAGATAGAGTGAGGAGTGGATGTCAGGGGCGTCGCTAGCCCTATTTTAGGGGGGCCTGTGCCCCCAACATGTCCACGGGTGCCCCCAATCTATTTATTGGGGTGCCCCGCTCTCTCCCCCGGCCGCCGCTGCTCCCCCCCGCTGGCCGCTGCTGCCAGCATCAGACCTCGATCAGCCGTCAACCACTGTGCAGGCGCTAGGACCTAGCACACCACACTGATATGCGGAAGTGACATCACTTTCGCATATAGAGAGTGGTGCGTCCGTGCGCCCGCCCTAACTGGTCGGGTTGCCTGCTGATCGAGGTCTGAAGCTGCTGCTGCTGGGAGGTGAGTGAGGGGGCGCCTGTCACTCACTACCTAACCTGGGGGCACCTGTCACTCACTACCTAACCTGGGGGGTGCCTGTCACTCACTACCTAACCTGGGGGTCCCTGTCACTCACTACCTAACCTGGGGGTCCCTGTCACTCACTACCTACCCTGGGGGTGCCTGTCACTCACTACCTAACCTGGGGGGCACCTCTCACTCAATACCTAACCTGGGGGCCCCCGGTCACTTACTACCTAACCTGGGGGTCCCTGTCACTCACTGCCTACCCTGGGGGTCCCTGTCACTCAATACCTAACCTGGGGGGCACCTGTCACTCACTACCTAACCTGTGGGTCCCTGTCACTCACTACCTAACCTGGGGGCGCCTGTCACTCACTACCTAACCTGATAGTCCTTGTCACTCACTACCAGGCATGCTCAGATGTACCAAAATTCAAATCGGGTACATTCGAATTCAGGTCCGAAAGACATTCGGATTCGGGTGTCGGTAACAAAATTCGGTAGAAATTTGTGTTCAGGAATTCAAATGCGTTTTTTTTTTTCCCCAAGCTCAGCCTCCCCACCGGGTTATATCCTGATTAGAATAAGGCATTTGCCTTAAGTCAGGAACTCTTTGCATCATTGCTTGAAAAAAAAGAAGCAAAACATCTTTTTAATAATCATGGCTACAAATGAGCCTAGTTGCTATCCCAAAGATAGTATGAGCTCTAAACCGGTGTCTTTTCAAATTTGAAAGTGCAATAACCCATTGCGCCCCATATTTCCCCAACCCCACTCCACCCATACAACTTTCATACATACCTCAACTAACATACCTCAATCACGTCCTTCCAGACTAGATTTAAGCCGTCCCTAGACCTTCACTTCAATGGAACGCTGATCGTTAATCGCTTGTCCTCCATCTCACCCTGCCCACGCCGGAGGCCTCAGCCTTATCCTACGTAACTATAGAAGGGAAGATTCTCCTCATGTTACTCCACATTTCTTTAATTGTTGTATGTTGTATTGAACTTGTTTCAGGTGTGGCAATGTTTGACCTTTCATAAATAATTTCAATTTCCCTAACCCATTCTGAGAAGTTGGGACGGACCAGACCACGCCAGTTTTTGGCAATTAACTTCCTCATATACAGAGTACCCACCTCTTTTAAAAAAACACCTTTTTTTTTTTTTTTTTAAAGGGAAATCACATTTAAATAGGTTTAATTAAAAAACAAAACAAAAAAAGTGACGTATGGCATTGGCAGCAGTCAATGTATTGTGTGGAACCTGGAGGTGGGAAAACAGACAGCAGGAGGATAAATACAGCAGCAGCAGCAGCAGGAGGAGGAGTGACGTATGGCGCAGGCAATGTATTGTGTGGACCCTGGCGGTGGAACCACAGACAGCAGGAGGATAAACACAGCAGCAGGAGGAGGAGTGACGTGTGGCACTGGCAGCAGGCAATGTATTGTGTGTACCCTGGCAGTAGGACAACAGACAGCAGGAGGATACATACAGCAGGAGGAGGAGTGACGTGTGGCACTGGCAGCAGGTAGGTAATATATTGTGTGGACCCTGGCGGTGGGACCACAGACAGCAGGAGGATAAATACAGCAGCAGCAGCAGGAGGAGGAGTGACGTGTGGCAGCAGGCAATGTATTGTGTGGACCCTGGCGGTGGGACCACAGACAGCAGCAGCAGCAGGAGGAGGAGGAGTGACGTGTGGCACTGGCTGCAGGCAATGTATTGTGTGGAGTGGACCCTGGAGGTTGAACCACAGACAGCAGGAGGATAAATACAGCTGGAGGAGGAGGAGGAGTGACATATGGCAGCAGGCAATGTATTGTGTTATGGACCCTGGCGGTGGGACCACAGACAGCATCAGGATGAAAATCAGCGCGGCGTAATATGTTGGTGCTTTATAAATACAATAAATACATGAATAAATTCATAAATAAATACTTCAGCAGCAGCAGGAGGAGGAGGAGTGACGTATGGCAGCAGGCAATGTATTGTGTTGTGGACCCTGGCGGTGGGACCACAGACAGCAGGAGGATGAAAATCAGCGCGGCGTAATATGTTGGTGCTTTATAAATACAATAAATACATAAATAAATTCATAAATAAATACTTCAGCAGCAGCAGGATGAGGAGGAGTGACGTATGGCAGCAGGCAATGTATTGTGTTGTGGACCCTGGCGGTGGGACCACAGACAGCAGGAGGATGAAAATCAGCGCGGCGAAATATGTTGGCGCTTTATAAATACAATAAATACATAAATAAATAAATACAGCAGCAGGAGGAGGAGGAGGAGGAGTGACGTATGGCAGCAGGCAATGTATTGTGTTGTGGACCCTGGCGGTGGGACCACAGACAGCAGGAGATGAAAAACAGCGCGGCTGTAATGAATAGCGGAGATGCCACCGCGCGGTCTGGCGGCGGGCAGACCGGCGGTTTCCGCACAGCAACATGTGTCTGGTTTGTGTGGACCTTCTAGTGCACACAGATGGAGAGCTACGTGTGCGCGCACCAGGCGACAGGACATTTATACCAGCAGAAGGGGAATCAGCTGATCAGGCCGATCAGCTGATCCCAGCTGGACTCTGGATTGGCTGAGTGGCTTGGGCGGAGCTGCACAGCACTGCAAGTATATATAGATCTTGCTTGTCAGTTGCTGGTTGTCTGCCGTTGCGAATACTTACGTGTGAGCACTCAGACCTCAGTCAGATCCTACAGTGTGTTAGAACCAGGTGAACCTGGGAATTCACACTTAGCCAGATTACGTTACTGTGTCATTGCTGTGTTATATCTTAGACCAGTTCCAGGGTGTCGAGACCAAGGACCTCACACCCAAGCTTAGGATTACTGTGTCATTACTGTGTTATACCTTAGACCAGTTCCAGGGTGTTAAGACCAAGGACCTCACACCCAAGTTTAGGATTACTGTGTCATTACTGTGTTATACCTTAGACCAGTTCCAGGGTGTTGAGACCAAAGACCTCACACCCAAGCTTAGGATACTGTGTTATTCTTTAGACTAGTTCCTGGGTGTCGAGACCAAGGATCTCACACCTCAGAGTAGGATTGTGCTTTATATCTGTTATGACCATTTGCTCTGTCGACCTTTCTCTTGCTATCTGATTCGGTACCTCTGCCTATCTGCCTACCAGTTGCTAACCTTGCCTGTACCCGGTTACCGAATCAGCCTTCTGTCTTTGTACCTTATCTGCTCGTGTGTTGCCGACCTGGCCTGCCCGACCCTTCTGGCTGTCACTCATCCCTTGAGTGTTTAGTCTGTCTGTACTACCCGTGACACTATTCCACCAAGTGTCAGTGAGCTGCAAGGACCTCCTGCTCCTCAGAGAGTCCTTCCTGCAGCACAGCCATGGGCCTTTATCCCATAGGAGTCCTCTGGCCGCAGTACAGTCTGACTCCCAGTTTAACAGGGAATCACTGGCTGTCAGATTATCTCTATCTCCTCTCTTAGGAGATAGTTCCTGCACAGCCAAGGGCCACCTGCTCCTCAGGTGGTCTCTGGTCGAAGTTATCTGTGTCTCACACCCCACGGGAGATAGCCTACAGTTGCACCAAACACTTACATTCTATTAGGTGTCCAGAGGTTAGTCATACTTGTATTATTGGTGATTCTGCAGATCATCAATAATCAGGTATACATCTGTATTGTTGGTGATACTGCAGATCACCAATAATCAGATTCTCTCTGTGTGCTGACACCAATCGTTACAGCGGCGTAACATGTTGGCGCTTTATAAATACAAGAAATACATAAATAAATTCATAAATAAATAAATAAATACTGCAGCAGCAGCAGGAGGAGGAGTCACGTATGGCAGCAGGCAATGTATTGTAATTCTCAGGCACCTCATGTTCGCCTCTCGCCGACAACAGGTGCCAGGAACGGTTAATCTTCAAATCCAGGCCTGGTTAATCTTCAAAAATGTCAGTCTGTCCATGCCCTCTGGGGACAGACGAGAGCGCTTCTCGGTGACTACGCCACCGGCCGCACTGAAGCTTGCTGGAAGGGGGGCAAGACAATACTTCCAGGGCGTACTGCGCCAGCTCCCTCCAGATGTGCAAGCGCTCCACCCAGTACTCCATGGGGTCCCCAGACTCCGCGCTGCCTGTGTCAAGCCCACTGAAGGACCCCATGTAGTCGGCAACCATCCGGGTCAAGCGCTGGCTGTGACTCTCAGAGAAGGTGACTGCTGCACGCACCTCCTCTCTCGGCTGCTCTACCGTCAAGTAGAATGCCTGCATCAATGACAGCAGGTCTCCTGGGCGCCTGACTCTGCTGCTGGCCGCAGGCACCGGCTGCTGTGCTGGCTGCTGGACAGGGACAGAGGGGGTGGAAGGTGGGGGGAAGGCTTACTCCAGTCACCGAACAAGGATCTCCTGCAACTCCCTTCCTCGCTGCTCACGGTCTCTAGCAGGCAGAAACTGATCCCACCTCCCCCCCAGCCATGGGTCCAGGATCATGCTGATGCAGGCGTCCTCCCTCGCTCGCATCCGCTTGACCCTGGGGTCTGTGCGCAGGCAACGCAGCATGTGCGCTGCCATGGGGAACAGGGTGGACCGTCCAACAGAGACATCAGGGTCAGCGTCCTCCTCCTCCTCCTCTGGCCCCTGAGCCTCTTCCTCCTCTCTCCACCCTCGCACCACTGCTGCTGCGCTCCGATGTTCCCCCCCAGCAGCAATGTCCAGCACCTCCAACACCTACTCCTCCAGGGACTCAAATACCTGTGCAGCAGTGGACTGCGTAGGCGGCTGCTGTTCCAGCTGCTTCAGGGCCTCCTGTCCCAAATCCACCAAATCGCTAAGTGCCCTGTCCAGCAGACAAAAAAAAGGCACCCACTGGCAGAGGGATGCCCGTTGTTCACTCACCAGGTTGGTTCCCTGAAGTGAGTGCCATCCACGATGTACCGGTTGACAGCCCTCCTCTGCTCAACCAGCCACTCCAACATCGCCAGGGTGGAGTTCCAGCTAGTTGACACATCTATGATGAGGCGGGGACCATTGAGGTATTCAAAAATTTGGTAGTAGAGGAGATTAAATGTATCCCTGAAAACAAAGGAGGTTATGAACAGAAAATAGCCAGGGACATGCTGGAAAGGAAAAATCTGGTCGTACGACCAGCTGACAAAAGGGGAGGGGTGGTGGTGCTGAGCAAAGAAAAGTATAGGAAAGAACTAGATAAGCTGGTACAAGATCAAGATACATATACGAAATTAAGAGGTAACCCCACGCAAAAGTTAATGGGTGAACTTAGAACCATACTCAAAGAAGGAATGGATAAAGGGATGGTGACTGACACAGAATTTAGGTTTCTTATACCTGATACACCACGGGTACCTATTATCTATCAGATCCCTAAAATCCACAAAAATCCGGTCGACCCACCGGGGCGACCCATTATTAGTGGTATAGGGTCTGTTACGCACAGGTTAGGACAATATATAGATCTGTTTCTCCAACCCATGGTGGCAAGGTTGCCCTATGTCTTAAAGGACACCAAACACCTCTTGCAAATTGTGGAAGGTTATATACTACAGGAGGGGGACATAATGGTCACAGCAGATGTGTCGTCTTTATACACAAATATTAAACACGAATTAGGATTAGAAGCAGTTGAGTACTTTATGGAACAGGATCAGGATCTTAGGGGGGAGCAGGGGGAGTATATCCTAGGACTGTTGGATTTCGCACTTAAATCTAATTATTTTTGGCACAATCAAGATTATTATACACAGCACAAAGGCTGCTCAATGGGGGCTAGTCATGCCCCTAGCGTGGCAAATCTTTTTATGGGGAAATGGGAGGAACAAATTGTTAGGAATAATACAGCCATTAAATTATGGCATAGATTTATAGATGACCTATTTTTCATTTGGGGGGGGGGGGGGGGGAAGGAATCACTATTAGTGTTTTTGGACACAATTAATCACAATAGTCTTGGGATAAATCTCACTGCTACCTCCAGTACTAAGAGGATACAATTTCTAGATTTGGAACTTATTAATCACCAGGGTAAATTACAGACGGTCACATACTTTAAGCCCACAGATCGTAATGGCTTTATACCAATTAACAGCTGCCACCACCCCCAATGGAAAAAAAGCATACCCAAAGGTCAATTTCTGCGTATACGCAGGAACTGTACAGAAATAACACAATTTGATGCTCAGGTTCATACCCTGAAACACAGGTTTGTGGAGAAGGGGTATTCACCTGAACAACTGGAAATGGATATACAGCATGTTCGCAGCAGGGATAGAGCAACACTCCTAACCAATGAGTAGCAAGTAGAGTGCCAATGTGCATTTATAACGGGATATAGCAATCAATACAGGCATGTTCAGGATATAATACATAAGTATTGGAAAATACTGGGTACAGATCCTATCCTTAATACCATTTTACCGGCCCAACCTAAATTTATTTTTCAAAGGGCGCCCAATTTAAGAAACTATATATCACCAAGCTGCGTAGAGCCCCCTAAAAAAACTCTGGTCCCCCTGGGTTGGCAAAAACCTGGCTTTCACCCCTGTAGAAATTGTAAAGCATGTAGGGAAGGTAAACCAGAAAAGGTTACTGAAATTATATCCCATAGTAATAAAAAAACATTTAAGATCTCTCAATTTATCGCATGCAATGATAGGCATGTGGTTTATTTGGCATGGTGCCCATGTGGGCAACAATATGTGGGACGTACCACAAGAACTCTTAAAGAACGAATGGGGGAACACATCAGAAATGTGGGTAGGGGATTTATGGCTCACAGCCTCTCCTCACATTTTGGTGAAACGCAACAATGTGATGCAAAATTGCTATCATTTTGTGGAATCTTTAAATTGACACCTAGCTGGAGAGGATGTAATAAAACTAAAGCTATATCTCAAGCTGAAACTAGGTGGATATTCAACCTTGATACTCTTACACCTAGAGGGCTTAATATAGATGAGGATATAGTATGCTTTTTAGGGGATTGAAATGTATAGCAGTACCATGTTTATATAGCCTAATCCTATTGATATGTTTTAGTATGTAAATGTAATTATACATTTTTTTTGTTTGATTTTTAATTTATATGTAAATGGACATCTTCCCCTTTAATTGGGCTGCGGGATTAAAAAACTTTTCCTCCCCAATAGTGTCATTCTGACACTTGATATTACGCCCCCAATGACCACACTGAGGGGGTGGGTGGATGTCAGCGTAGAGGGGGTGGCAGGTACTACCATAGATAGGTGGATAGCGACGCGGAAATCCGGAACCTAAGCGTGGAACGCAGAGATGACACGCAGGGCGGAAGTAACCGTAGCTGGAAGTTGGTGACGCGGGAAGGGAGGGAGGGACGTTTGGACGTATTTAAACCTCTCACAAACGTGCCAAGCCCCTGCTCCTGATGAGTCCTTGTGACGAAACATGTCGGGCGGGGCTTAGGCACGGAAGTGAGAGATACACGTGACACGGAAGGTGCGGGTGTACGGAACGGCGTTCCCGAACAGGAGAGAGGACCTAGCGCGCACGGATCCTTATTCTCCACACGGAAGGGGACACAACACAGCAGCCGGAGCCCAACCTAACGGGGGAGAGCCCGTCCTAAAACTCTGTGTTTTTATACAAGTCTTCACATTGTAAGTGCGATAATTTTATTGATTTTAATAAATATATACAGTATTACACTATATGGAGTTTTTCCTTTGAGGAATATCTGATATACACGGAGGCAGCATAATATACCCTTGGTTCAAGAGGACTATCCAGAGGAGGTGGGGGACGGCCCTAAGTGTCCCAAGGCGTGTCTAGACCTAGTGTAGGTCGTACCATCTGGTGAGTCTGGTCCTTAGCGGTGTGGTGGTGGTGATATTTATGAAGATACCACAGACAGCAGATTGTCATCATATGCTAGGAAACTAATCAGAACGGGACTTGTGCTGTAACTCCTTGTATATATACAGAGGCTTGAGGCTGTTGATAGCGCTACCTTCTTTCATACATTGTCTCTGTTGTGCTTAGCACGCCGAGACCACGCATAAACCCGTTCGCTGTTGCGAATGAGTGCGGTGTTCGCGTTTAGTTAGCGTTTGTTATTTTCTTTATCATTCTCATTGTATTATTTGCTGTGCCTTTGCTCCTCTTGTGTTCTGTTCTAGTCTGTCTTATGTCACGTCTGGAGATCGCCTTTCTCGCAATCGCGTTCCTACTTTTGTTTCTGCTGATGTGTGTTCACCGTCGCAGGGTCGCGACTAGATTGGTGAACACACATTCGTCCTGTCCCTGTGCTCTTTCTCTTTATAGGCTGTTCAGCCCTGCATTGTCTTGATCTGTACAATCCCCATCTGGCATCTGTGGTCGTGCAGCGAGTGTACTCGTCTGCACTCCACAGCGCCATCTGCCGGTGGGAATTGCCCTCTGCTGGTGCATTGCACCTAGACTGGGTTCACCCAATTATAAGCTTGCGGAAGGTTTTCGCTGTGTTAGTGCGCATCTCATGCGCTGACCACGAAAACGATTCTGCAAACATTACACTGTTGTTGCGAATACTTCGTGTTAGTGCTCAGACCTTTGATAGCTGTAATCAGTAGTTTAAACCATACCTATTGTATTTATCTGTGTATGACTCTTTGCCTGACCTGACTATTCTTCCTGCCTAGTGATTCTGTACCTCCGCCTATCTGATCTTGTTGCCGACTTTTGCTTGTACTTCACTCTGATTCTGCCTGTTGATTCTGTACCTTATCTGCCCGTCTGTTGCCAACCCGAGCTGTCTGACTACTCTCTCTCACCAGTGGGCCCTCGTCACAGGTGAGGTTTCCTCTGTGCTGCTATCTGTGACCTCCAGCTCCACTGGTGAGGTTACCGCTGAGAATCCATCAGTAACTTACTGTTTGCACCAATCACTACTCATTGTGCAATAAAGTTGTGACTTCTGTCACATCTCACTCGCCTTTTACTTACTATATTTTTATTATTGGTGATTCTGCAGATCACCACATAATCAGATATAATATCTGTATTATTGGTGATACTGCAGATCACCACATAATCAGAAATCAGTTATTCTGCTGACACTATTGTTACAAGTAGTAGTAGTAGTAGTAGTAGTAGTAGTACGCAGGTAACTAATAAATCCTTAGCGTACTACAATAACTTAATCGTGCGGCAGACAGTTAGTGACAATTAAAGTCGGTCACACACGGTCAGACGCAATCAATCAATAGGGTCGGGCATGTGACAGTCACAGGTCACTCACAACGGATGCTGGCCTGTGATGTAACTATTATTTATTACACACAGTACAGAAGCTAATAAAATCACACACTAACAGTGGAAAAAATTAACTGAACGGGTAGTAGCAGTAGTAGTAGTAGTAGTAGTAGGAGTAGGAGTAGTAGTAGTAGTACGCAGGTAACTAATAAATCCCTAGCGTACTACAATAACTAAGAATATACCCACTACCTAGTGCCCACAGGTGCCCCCGATCTCCAAGGATCCTAGGAACACCCCTGGTTTACACACATTGTAACAACATTGGAATGTAAACAAAGATACTGTTATCTACAGTTTGAATGCGAATTGAAGCTGAATAGCAAAGTGCTTTTGTTTAAACATTTCAGTGATGTTCTGTTAAAAAAATTCTGGGATAGTAGCCATGAGGAATCTTTTAGAGCAAAGTAGAAATGCTGGCTTTCAGACCACTTTAAGTGCCTTAGCTATGCGTAATCAGATACAAGACCTATTCATACATCTCAGGATCTTATCGATATCTGCCTTAAAGGAAACCAGAAATGGGATAATGAAAAAGATTTATACATACCTGGGGCTTCCTCCAGCCCCATGCGCCTTGATCGTTTCCACGCTCCCGTCACTGACATCATTGGAGCCAGCTACGCTGGAGAAGTGCACCCTCTACGTATCTCTCCAGCAGCTGCTGGAGAGATACACAAACCGCGCACTTCACTTACGCTTAGACTGGCTGCGACTGACGGCAGTGCGGGGACCTGGTTTTCGTAGCTGCAGACATCAGAGGACAGCGACGTGGAAGCGATCCAGGCGCATGGGGCAGGAGAAAGCCACAGATATGTATAAAATCTTTTTTATTATCTGGTCTCTGGTTCACTTTAAATGATTATTAACTACTTAAAGGGCAAACCTAAAGGTCACCATAATCCAGATTTGCCAGCAGTGGGTGCGTAGCTCACTATAAACAGAATATTTATAGGTTAACAGGTTTACCTCTGGAAAAAATACGCTACTCTCATCAGTTGAATTTTATACAATTATATTGATATAAAAACATAGATAAAGCATATACACAGGAATATACACTTCTTGTTATGCCGGCTTCTGATGCGGATAGCGGCGCAGCCGCCGCTTCCGCATCTGGCGTCGTGGCGTCTCCGGGCCTCCAGCCGGCATCAGGAAGGTCCGGTTTGTTTGTGGATGTGGGCGAGCTTCAGGATTTGAATGGTCCACAGTATTTTGGGACCTGCTTGTCATTTGCTCTTCGTCTGTTGTTGCAAAAACTTCACAGTGATAGCTCTCAGACCTTAGTCAGATCCTGGTGTGTTTGATCCGGGAGGACCCCGGGGATTCACACATAGCTTAGGATTACTTCTGTAATTATTGTATTGATATTTCTGTGTATGACCTCTTGCTTGATCCACTTATTTTTCATCTGCCTCTTGATTCTGTACTTTACCAATCTGATCTGTTGCCGACCCTCTGCCTGAATACCGACCCTGATTTCTGCCTTACGATTCTGTACCTTTACCCATCTGATCTGCTGCCGACCTAGGCCTGTTTGAGACTACGTGTAACATCCGTTGAAACGGCGGCTGCGGGCACGCAGGGTGTCACCGCAGCCGCCTCCTGCTCGGAGAGTGCGCCCGATCCTCTGGCGTCTAGCACGCCGAGGACAGGATTGTCCTTTGCCCATAGGGTTGCTGACTCGCACGGGCGCGCGCGTAGACAGGACCTTTATGCTGAGAGGAGGCGCGTCAGCTGACCAGCCGGTCGGCTGACGTCAGAGGAGACTCACGGTGCTCCGGATTGGCTGATCAGAGGGGGCGCGGCCGCGGGGTCTCCTCTGCTTCAAAAGCCTTCAGTGTTCACTCGCAACCTGTCTGCTGTTGTGTTAGCGCTCAGACCTTAGGCAGTATCCGGTATGCTTTGATCTGGAGGAAACCAGGGATTTCACACAAGACTAGGATTGTTATTATTGTTGTTATTATTGATTACCTGTGTATGACTCTGGCTAACCTCTGACCTTGCTCTTGCTTATCGATTCTGTACTTCTGCCATCTGACTCTGTTGCTGAACCTTGCCTGAATTATCACTACTCTCTTGCCTGCCGACTCTGTACTGTTCCTGCCTCTCTGTTGCCGATCTTCCCTGTCTGACTTCTCTACTCACTAGTGAGCCCTTGTCACTGGTGAGGTGCTCTTTGCTAGTACCCACCAGCTCCTCTGGTGAGGTATAGTCAACCTATTCAGTTACTGTTGCAGATAGTACCCACCAGCTCCTCTGGTGAGGTCTAGTCAAACTAATCAGTTACTGTTGCAGATAGTACTCACCAGCTCCTCTGGTGAGGTCTAGTCAAACTACTCAGTTACTGTTGCAGATAGTACCCACCAGCTCCTCTGGTGAGGTCTAGTCAACCTATTCAGTTACTGTTGCAGATAGTACCCACCAGCTCCTCTGGTGAGGTCTAGTCAAACTACTCAGTTACTGTTGCAGATAGTACCCACCAGCTCCTCTGGTGAGGTCTAGTCAAACTAATCAGTTACTGTTGCAGATAGTACCCACCAGCTCCTCTGGCGAGGTCTAGTCAAACTACTCAGTTACTGTTGCAGATAGTACCCACCAGCTCCTCTGGTGAGGTCTAGTCAAACTAATCAGTTACTGTTGCAGATAGTACCCACCAGCTCCTCTGGTGAGGTCTAGTCAAACTAATCAGTTACTGTTGCAGATAGTACCCACCAGCTCCTCTGGTGAGGTCTATTCAAACTATCCAGTTACTGTTGCACCAAACACTATACATATCATTACCTGTGTATGACTCTGGCTAATATCTGACCTTGCTCTTGCTTATTGATTCTGTACTTCTGCCATCTGACTCTGTTGCTGAACGTTGCCTGAATTATCACTACTCTCTTGCCTGCCGACTCTGTGCTGTTCCTGCCTCTCTGTTGCCAATCTTGCCTGTCTGACCTCTCTACTCACCAGTGAGCCCTTGTCACTGGTGAGGTGCTCTTTGCTAGTACCCACCAGCTCCTCTGGAGAGGTCTAGTCAACCTATTCAGTTACTGTTGCAGATCTGTTATCTATACCTGCATTATTGGTGATTTTGCAGATCACCACATAATCAGGTATAGTGTCTGCATTATTGGTGATACTGCAGATCACACAATAATCAGACGTCTGTGTTGCTACACCAATCTTTACACTACGATTTTGCCTGACGATTCTATACTGCTGCTGACCGACCCGTTACCGACCTTGCTTGTACGACCATTCTCTGTCTAGTGATAGCCCCCGCCACCAAGGGCTTTCACTTAAGGAGTACTCCTGATATTACTGTGCACTAAACACGTGTGATCACACATTCAAATAAACTACTCACTATTGTTCTGTTAGAGCTCATCCTGGTCATCCGTTACATCACTGATCGTTACATAACAGACCATGACCACTATGGAGGCTTTATGTGCGCAGGTGCAGGCTCTTACTACAGCTGTGGAGCAGTTAAATACTACTATGACATCACAACAGGCTCAGATCAATCTCCTGTCTGATGCCGGACGCAATCTGCAGGCACCTGTAGCACCGTTGCCTCCCCCTCGTGTAGTTGAGCCAAAAATGGCACTCCCGGAAAAGTTCTCAGGTCATACATCAGATTTTAGAAATTTCAAAAACAGATGTCTGTCATACTTTGAGATAAGACCCCAATCATCAGGCACTGAAGTTCAGAGGGTGACTTTAATTAAGACCTTGTTGCATGGGGATTCTCAGACGTGGGCCTACAGTCTGCCTGTTGGTCACAAGGCCTTGACATCTGTACAGTCATTTTTTTTACAGCCATGGCTGTCATTTATGATGACCCTGACATTGCTGCTAAAGCAGAGAGAAAGCTGAAGAGTCTTCGTCAGGGTCAGGGTACAGTAGAAGATAATGCTTCGGAGTTTCGTAAATGGGCGGTCTCTTCTAGGTGGGAGAATTTTGCTTTGCTGGACCGTTTTCTCACAGGGTTGTCAGGCTCAGTTTCTGATGTCATGATTGCTCATCCCGAGCCGAAATCTTTAGATGAGGCCATGACATTGGCCATAAAGATTGATCGCTGGATCAGATACCATAGACAAGGCAGATCACATTTTTCTCCTAAAGTTGCTCCTCCCACTCTCTCGGTCACGGTTAGTTCGACGAACCGATGCAGATAGGACATTCAAAACTGTCTGAAACTGAAAAGTCTAGGAGAAGTAAAGAGGGTCTGTGGGGAGAAGGGGCATCTTGTCCAGAATTGTGGCAAGAAGTCGGAAAACTCCTCCGCCTAGGTGTACTTGGAGGTGCTACCCTAGGCAAACTTGTTTTACCTCCTAAGAATACCATGTTTTTAATAACCAAGTGTTATTGCCCTGTTCTGTTACGTGGGAGAATCTAGTTCATGAGACACAGGCCTTCATCGATTCAGGCTCTGCTGCGAACTTTATCGCTTTAGATTTGGCTTCTAGATGGAATATTCCTATCCTATCCATGAAGAAGCAGATCTATGTCACTGTCATCAATGATTCTCCCTTACAGAATAGACAGCCCCTCTCTCAGACTCCTTTCCTTACCTTTCAAGTGGGGGTTCTGAATAGGGAGGAAATACAGTTCTACGTTCTCAATATGTCCTCCTCTACCATTGTTTTGGGTTTACCCTGGTTACGTAAACACTCCCCTCAGATAGACTGGAACACTGGGCAGCTTTTGGCATGGCCACAGAGTGTCAGGGTCGGTGTTTGGGGAAAGTTGCCATTTGCTCTGCTGACTTCCAGGTGGAGGGGATTCCTCCTCAGCATGCAACTTATTCTGATGTGTTTTGTCCCCGCTCAGCTGACAAGCTTCCTCCTCATAGGGATGTTGATTGTCTCATCGATTTAAGGCCTGGTACCATGCCTCCCAGGGGTCATTTGTACAATCTTTCCAGCCCTGAACAGCTGGCCATGAAAGATTACATCAGGGAGAACCTTGAGAAAGGTTTTATCCATCCCTCCAAATCACCGGCTGGGACTGGATTCTTTTTTGTTCAGAAAAAGGATGGTGGACTCAGGCCCTGCATAGATTATAGGGCACTGAACAAAATTACTATACCCAATCGCTACCCACTGCCTTTAATTGAGGACTTGTTCTCCCAAGTTTCCGGGGCTCAGTTGTTCTCCAAGCTGGACCTGAGGGGGACTTATAATTTAATACGTATTAGTCAGGGTGATGAGTGGAAAACGGCCTTCAACACACCCGATGGGCATTACGAATACTTAGTGATGCCCTTCGGGTTGTGCAACGCCCCGGCAGTGTTTCAAGAATTGGTCAATGAGATCTTCAGGGAGGTTCTGGGATGTTTTGTTGTAGTATATCTAGATGATATTTTAATTTTCTCTAGAACCCTCAGGGAGCACAGGGAGCATGTTAAATTTGTGTTGGAGAAACTCAGACAGAACTGCCTATATGCTAAGCTGGAAAAATGCTTATTTGAAGTCTCACAAGTATCCTTTTTGGGTTACATTATATCCACTAATGGTCTATCCATGGATCCCAAGAAAGTTTCAGCGGTCTTGGAATGGTCACAACCCGCGGGATTGAAAGCACTCCAAAGGTTTTTGGGCTTTGCAAATTATTATAGGAAGTTCATTAAGGGGTTCTCCACGATGGTGTCGCCTCTCACTGACTTAACCAAAAAGGGGGCAGATACCTATAATTGGTCCAGTGAGGCCTGCGCAGCCTTCTCTCAATTAAAAACCCTCTTTTGTTCAGCTCCTATCCTGCGACATGTGGATGTAACATGTCCCTTCATTGTGGAGGTGGATGCCTCGGAGATAGGTGTGGGGGCTGTTCTGTCTCAACATTCAGGAATTCAGGGGCGGTTACACACGTGTGCTTTCTTTTCACGCAAATTTTCATCCGCGGAAAATAATTATGATATTGGTAACCGGGAATTGTTGGCCATCAAGATGGCCTTTGAGGATTGGCGTCATTGGATGGAAGGGGCGGAGCATGTGATCACAGTATACACAGACCATAAAAATCTGGAGTATATCGAAGGGGCAAAGAAGCTTAACCCGAGACGAGCTCGTTGGGTACTCTTTTTCTCCCGATTCAGGTTCATAATCACGTACAAGCCTGGTAATAAGAACGTTAAGGCCGACGCATTGTCCCGTTGCTTCGAACCCGAGACAGTCCAGCCCTCACTCCCCATAACCATCATGCCTGAGCACATAGTGGTGGCAGCTACAGAACCCATGGAGGATCTGACAATCACTCTGTAGCCTTATCAAATTGATGCTCCAGAGGGAAAGCCAGATGGTGCCCTGTTTGTCCCATAAGATTTGCGCCTCCAGGTTCTTCAGATGTTTCATTGCCATAGGAATGTAGGACACCCTGGTATATCCAGAACGGAAGAATTACTGTCTCGTACTGTGTGGTGGCTGTCGCTGAAAAATGATTGTAAAGAGTTTGTGACGTCCAGTACAGTCTGTGCTCACAGCAAGCCATCCAGACAGGCTCCTGCGGGGACATTACAGTCTTCGCCCGTACCCTCAGAACCATGGACTCACATTTCCATGTATTTTGTGGGGGAACTTCCTGCTTCTGAAGGGAAAACCGTGATCTGGGTGGTTGTGGACCGCTTTAGTAAAATGGTTCACTTTGTGCCTCTTAAAAAGCTCCCGTCTGCCCAAGAGCTGGCGGACCTCTTTGTTATTCACATCTTTCGTTTGCATGGGATACCAGTAAACATAGTGTCAGACAGGGGAGTACAGTTCGTATCAAGGTTTTGGCGAGCATTCTGTCAACAATTGGGCCTGACCTTGTCCTTTTCCTCAGGTTACCACCCTCAGACCAATGGCCAAACTGAAAGAATAAATCAACAATTTCTTTGTTGCTATGTGGCAGATTCTCAGCATGAGTGGGTCAAATTCCTCCCTTTTGCGGAATTTGCTCACAATAATCTTAAGAATGCCTCCTCTGGAGGTCGCCTAACAGGGAGGTCGCCTAAGTTTTCCCCTTTACCTGCGAGTAACTCTCCCTTCCCTGCATTGGAAGGGTGGCAGGACTCTTTGAAAAGAGTCTAGTCTTCGGTAAAGGTCAATTTGGCGAAAGTGTTTCAAACCCAAAAGACGCAGGCTGATAGGAAGCATTCTCCTGAATGGAATTTCGCTCCAGGGGATATGGTATGGGTCTCCACGCGTCATATTGCGTTGAGACAACCTTCAGAAAAGTTGTGGCCTAAATATATTGGTCCATATTCGGTTTCTGAAATGATCAATGAGGTGACTTATAGGATTGCTCTGCCCTCTACCATGAGAGGTGTAAAATCCTTCCAAGTATCTTTATTGAAGCCTGCTGTGTATGTGGACTCCTCACCCCCCCCCCCCCCCCCCCCCAGTGGTGATAGATGAGGAACCCGAATATGAGATTGAGGAGATCTTGGACTCTCGCAAAGTGCGAAACCAGTATCTGGTTTCAGGAGACCCGTGCTGGAAGTAACTGATTCTTTAATTAATGTAACAAATACAACTAGTTTCAGGAGGCCATTCCTCCTTTCTTCAGGCAAACAGTTGCTACATTGTGGCAATCCAATTTAATTGAAATTCAAAAATCAATTAACATAAAGGCGACCCAATCAGTGCGTGTATGTAAATGTAATCAGAGACCATGAGCCTCTGCTGTAGGTCAGGGTTTTCTCTCCCTAAGTGGGTTAAGAAAGTTAGTATTAGGCTATAAAGGGATTGAAAGCAAACATAATATAAGACTGCCACTAGGGGGCAGCCTCTGAGCTGATATTCAGATCAGGAGACTGCAGTACCACCTCAAACCAACAGGTGGCACCACACTATTTTCTATCTGTAGGTGTAATATCATTTCAGTTCAACAGGTTATTTTACATTGTAAAGTAATTTCCGATCAATAGAGGGTACTATAGCACACTTCTCTATTGGGGGAGTGATGATTGCATGGTTAATAGTTTTCATAATCATATGCAAATTTGATACATTTATTTAAAAAGCTAATTAAGGATTTTTTGGAAAAGTTTTTTTTTTATATAAATATTTAGAACACAAGACCAACATTGTAAATTATCAATTGAGGATGTTAAAATAAAGAGCAAGTTGAGTTTGCTTCAACTATATAGCATTGCACACCAAAAGGCACAAAACATTTGTTAGCTAGCAATTCAAAGGGGTATACTTAGAGTATCTGGATTTGAACTTATGGTGAGAAATTTTTATTTTTCATAATTTAATAATCTCTAGGTCTAATTAAGCTGTTTGAATTTGGAGATTTTTTCCGATTGGATCAAACCTCTATTATGTTTTATATTAGGACTTAATGACCCTGAAAGCCAAAAACATAAGATATGTGTAACGATCTTAAACGTTACCTCTGTGGTAGAAAGCAGCGCAGCTGCTTTCACACTTGATGTCACCTCTCCCACCAAGCCATCCCGGGTGTCGCTTCCCGACTCCGCTGGGACAGGGATCTCTGTTGCAGCAGCTTGGGTCCACACGCCTGCGCATGGAGCAAAAGGACCTTTACATGGAGCTAAAGGACCTTTATGGGCAGAGGAGACAGATCAGCTGACTTTGTGGTCAGCTGACTTCCACCTGTCAATCTTCTTTGCAGGTTGGTTCAGCCCCTCGGGCGGGGCTGCTTGAGTCTGCTGTCAGTATTTAAACCTGGAGTTGTTACTCTGTCTTTGTCTGTCGTTGTGAACGCTTGTGTGCCAGCACTCAGACCATAGTTAGATCCCAGAGTGTGCTTGTAACGAATGTGGAATCGTCTCCGTGGTCAGCGCACCAGACGTGCGCTGACACGGCGGATTTCCTCCACAAGCGTATAAATTTGCAGGAACCCAGCAGTTGGTGTAATGCACCTGCAGAGGGAAACTCCTGACGGCAGGTGGAGCTGTGGAGTGCAAAGGCACAGCAAATCATACAATGAGGAGATACGGAAAATAACAAACGCTAGCTAACCGCGAACGCGGTTATGCGCGGTCTCCACGTGAAAAGCACAATAGAGACAAGCACGCCTAACTAACCATCGACAGACAAACATGAAACAGAGGACGCGAACGCTTGCTTAACGGTTACCTCACCGAGCCTCCAGCAAGCGTCCGTAGCAGACAAGACAGACACACGAGAACAGGAACAAGCGAGAGACAGGATCCACAGCACTAGCAAAAAGAGACTAGTGCGATCCAGAGAGGCAGAACAGAAGGATCCACAGCACTAGCGCGAAGCGAGTGCGATCCCAGGAGACAGAACAGAAGGATCCACAGCGCTAGCGAAAAGTGGCTAGCGCGATCCCAGGAGACAGAACAGAAGGATTCACAGCGCTAGCGAAAAGTGGCTAGTGCGATCCCAGGAGACAGAACAGAAGGATCCACAGCGCTAGCGAAAAGTGGCTAGCGCGATCCCAGGAGACAGAACAGAAGAGATAGCTGGTAGCAGCCGCTGCACCAGCTATACTCCAAGAACAGAGACCAGAACCATTTCCTGTCGACCACCGCTGGGACAGGACAGCAGCAACAGAACAAACAAACAGATAAACAATCCTAACTGCACTTAGGGAATCTGCCTAGCACAGTTTCCAGGAATTACTCTAAGCTGATCTTCAAACCAAGAGCATGGCTGACACTCTCCAGAGTGTTTCTGTTAAGCTTGGAGGTGTATTCTCCACGGTCAGCACGTGATGCATAAGCTGACGTGAAGGAGGTACACACACCAGCACAAGGAATCAGGATATCCCCAGTTTAGTGGAGGAGAGGACTGACTCCAATAGGAGATTGTGGCGCACAGAGCCGGTGCAGATCCGAACAGCCACAAACAATACTTTCGTGATAACGTCTCAGCGCAAGTAGCGCTGAGCGCATAAACCAGAACTGAGGAGATCAGGGCAGGTAGACAGAATGAACGCTTGCTTAACTAGCCACTACTTAGTGACAGCAAGCGTCCACAACAAGACAGACTGGAATGAGGCAGCCAATGCGTTGCAGCGATGGCGTGCCTCACAAAGACAGGACAGGATAGTCAGGAAATAGGAGGATCAAGATAGATGAACATAACACAGACAAATATACAATAAGTATGATTTCCTAGCGTATTACAATTACAGCTATCAATGAAACTATTTGTAACGTCTGACTAACATATGTATATATCGGCAATGAACCGATATATGACATAAGCAGGAACACTGACTTAGGACTGGAACGATACAGGGAACAGGACTCAGAATGATTTGCTATCTCTTCGCAGAGATGAACGCAATCCACAAACGGTAACAGGACAGGATTCAGAAGGATTCGTTATCTCCTCGCGGAGATGAACGCAATCCACAAACAGGACCAGGAACAGGATAACTAGCTCAGCACGGGTGATCACGATACGCGCAACCACCAAAACGTGCTGGAACGCTGACTAACGGAACACAGGATATAAACAGTTCGTGTACGTATATATCAGCGACACTGATGTATCAACGTAACACGAATACAAGGAAAATAACAAAATGTGCAAGTATGCGTATATATTGGCGATGAACCAATATATGACACAAGACAAGCAGAGTAACAACTTCTAGAACAAGAGCAGAACTAGGAGGACTCGCTGACCCCTTCGCAGGAGTCAGCGCAGTCCACACGGACTAGGAACGAGGTGGGGCACGAGCAGAGTAACAGACAGAATCTGAGACTATGGTAGCCCATGAAGCATTGCAGGAAGCAGTTCTTTATACTGAGGTCATCCAATGGGAGCAGACCTGCAGATTCCCACACAAGTGAATGGTAATTAATCACAGGCTGACAGCAGGAAAAGGCAGACAATGATATGCAGCCTGCAGGAAAGGGATTGCCCCTCCATTGCAGCAGACAATGTTTGTTTACACAAAAGCATATTAAACTGTCATTAACTTCAGAGCGACTGCAGATGGAATCAGCAACTAGTTTAAGTGCAAACCAAACTATGCAAGCAAATGCATGTAGTGACATCAGAACTGCTTGGGTTGCAATACCACTGCAGCCAGCAGTAAACGCTGCAGAAGCGATCATAACAGTTTCACAGGAAGACTACTTATGACCAGCCAAGCATTGTGGGAAAGACATAGTATTTATAGTACACGCCTCCAATGAATGTGGCCAGGCAATTTGCATGACAACGTATGCAAATTCCTCTGCAAGCACAAGCTGCAAAACTGACAGAAGCTCTTCTTTCCAGAGTCCTGCAGCATGCAAACCTACACCATGGTCAGAAAGCTGCCTGCCTGCACAGGCAGTTGAGCAAATCATCACAGTACCCCCCCCCCCCCTCCAGGGTCGAATTCCAGACGACCCTCAAAAGTGCTATTAGCAACAGACTCAAACTGAAGACTCATGAAGGTCGGGACAGCCCGACAAGGTCCAATTCCACAGTCAGTTCACCCGACGCATGCGACCATGTGGTGGATGGTGCCGCTGATGCGGACGCGGACAAACCTCCGCGTTCCGCTTGCTGAATGCGGTCAGGCCGCCGTCTTATGACAGTACCCCCCCTTTCAGGCGTGGCCTTCGGACATGCCTCTCCAGGTTTCCCGGGATGTGACTCATGAAACTTCTTTCTTATCTCTTTGGCATGCAGATCTCGAAGGGGAACCCATAATCTTTCCTCTGGTCCATACCCCTTCCAGTGTACCAGATACTGAACTTTATTGTGTACAATGCGAGAATCCAGGATATCCTGAACCTCATACTCCAGTTCCCCATCGACCACCACAGGAGAATTGGGAGCCGAGTCTACCCTAACAGCAGGTTTCAATAGGGAGACATGTTATGTCCTGCCACATCTCAGACTGGCAGGTAGTTTCACCCTGTATGTCACATCATTAATCTTTCTTTCCACAGGAAAAGGCCCAATAAACCGGGGACCCAGTTTTGCCGATGGCTGTCTGAGGGAGATATGTTTGGTGGATACCAAAACAAAATCCCCCGGAACAAAGTTCCATTCAATGGAACGTCTCTTGTCCGCATACTTTTTCTGGGTCTTAAAGGCCTTATTCAGATTGTACCTGACATTTTCCCAAATTTTCTTGAAGGCTCCTTGCCACTCCTGGAGAGCTGGAAGAGGTGACTCCCTGACTGGAAGCGACGAGAATTTGGGTGATCTACCGTAAACGACCTGAAATGGAGAATACCCGGAAGATGTGTTCCTGAGATTATTGTGAGCGAATTCAGCAAATGGCAAGAATTTCACCCACAGATGTTGCGCCTCCGCCACGTAACATCTCAAGAATTGTTCAAGGGATTGGTTGATTCTCTCTGTCTGCCCATTGGTCTGGGGATGGTAGCCAGACGAAAAAGACAGAGAGATGCCCAAATCTTTGCAAAAGGACCTCCAGAATTTAGATACAAACTGTACCCCTCGGTCTGAAACCACATCCACAGGAATTCCATGAAGCTTAAAGATGTTATGCACAAATAGTTCTGCCAAATCCTGAGCAGATGGCAACCCTGGCAGAGCAACAAAATGTGCCATCTTACTGAACCTGTCAGTTACGACCCAGATGACGGTCTTACCGTCAGATTCAGGCAGTTCACCCACAAAGTCCATGGAGATGTGGGACCATGGAACCTGTGGAGAAGGCAGGGGTTGGAGAGACCCGGCTGGAGCCTTCCTGGAGGATTTGCACCTGGCACAGACAGAACAGGACTTGACAAACTCCTCACAGTCGGACATGAAAGAAGGCCACCAGACAGCCCTACTCAACAGTTCCTGAGTACGGGCAATGCCCGGGTGTCCCACATTCTTGTGTTCATGAAACATACGTAGCACTTGCCCTCGGAAGCGGATGGGAACATACAGGAGACCCTCGGGTTTCCCCTTAGGAACATTAGCCTGACATGCCGAAAGCACCTTGGAAAGATCCTCCGAGATCTCAGTAGCTGCCAGAAAGTACTTTTCAGGGAGGATATTAGTGGGAGTAGCAGATGGGGCAGACTCAGGCTCAAAGCACCTAGACAAGGCATCAGCCTTAACGTTCTTGTCACCTGGCCTATACGTGATCACGAAATCAAAACGAGAAAAGAAAAGCGCCCATCTGGCCTGTCTGGGCGTTAACCTCTTAGCTTTCTCGATGTATTCGAGGTTTTTGTGATCTGTATACACTGTAAAAGGGAACTCTGCCCCTTCCAACCAATGGCGCCACTCCTCCAGTGCCAGTTTGATGGCCAACAGCTCTCGATTCCCCACATCATAATTTTTCTCCGCGGGCGCAAACCTCCTTGAGAAGTATGCACACGGATGGACCTTACCATCCGGGCCAAAAGCCTGCGATAAAACTGCGCCGACTCCTACATCGGACGCATCCACCTCCACAATGAAGGGGCGGGTGACGTCAGGATGACGCAAGATGGGAGCGGAACAGAAGGCTGCTTTCAACAACTCAAAGGCCTTAACTGCTTCAGATGGCCAGTTACTAGCATCAGCCCCCTTTCTTGTCAACTGAGTCATAGGGGCCACCACCGAAGAGTACCCCTTAATGAACCTCCTGTAATAGTTGGCGAATCCCAAAAACCTCTGCAGTGTCTTGAGGCCTGAAGGCTGTGGCCATTCCAGGACTGCTGCGACCTTACTAGGATCCATTGCCAATCCAGATGTGGAGATAATGTATCCCAGAAAGGCTACCTCCCTGACTTCGAAAATACATTTCTCCAACTTGGCGTATAATTGGTTCTCACGTAGTTTTTGGAGGACAAACCTAACATGCTGCTGCAAGTCTTTCGAAAAAATTAAAATGTCGTCAAGATAAACCACTAAGAATCTGCCTGATACATCTCTAAAGATATCATTGACGAACTCCTGAAAGACCGCCGGGGCGTTGCATAACCCGAAGGGCATGACGAGGTACTCATAGTGACCATCAGGTGTATTAAACGCGGTCTTCCACTCGTCGCCTTCTCGGATACGAATAAGGTTATATGCCCCCCTCAGATCCAACTTGGAAAAAACACAGGCATCAGTAATCTGTGAGAATAGATCGTCGATGAGTGGGAGAGGGTAACGGTTTTTGATGGTGATCTTGTTAAGTTGTCTATAATCTATACACGGGCGAAGACCACCGTCTTTCTTCTTAACAAAGAAGAACCCCGCTCCCGCACGGGACTTGGAAGGACGGATAAAGCCCTTCTCCAAGTTCTCCCTGATATAATCCTTCATCGCGATCTTCTCGGGACCAGAAAGATTGTACAACCGTCCCCGAGGGGGCATAGTACCTGGTCTCAGCTCAACAGGACAGTCATAGGGTCTATGGGGAGGCAACCTGTCCACAGACCGGGCACAAAACACGTCACTGAATTCAGAATACTGAGGTGGAACCCCTTCAACGTGAACCTCAGAGGAACAGACTGATACAGACCCTAAACAATTCTCCTGATAATAGTGTGACCATGCAGACAGTTGTCCCTCCCTCCAATTTATCTGGGGAGAATGCTTCCTCAGCCAAGGGAGACCCAGGATGACTGACGAGGTGGCCATCTTTAAAACAAAGAACTGAATGTTTTCTGTGTGAAGAACCCCAATCTGGAGGGTGAGAAATGGAGTTTGACAAAGAGGTGACTTGTCTTGCAGTGGGGAGTCATCGATTGCGGTGACATAGATATGCTTCTGAATGGGGAGAATGGGGATATTGAACCTCAAAGCTAGATCACGATCTATGAAATTGGCGGCGGAGCCCGAGTCGATGAATGCAGACGTGTGACAAACTTGATTCTCCCATTGAAGGGAACAAGGCAGCAAGATCTTACTGTGATATGGAGGTAGGGTTTGCTCGCTTAGGGCGGTACCTCCAACCAGCCCTAAGCGGACAAGTTTCCCGCCCTCTTGCTGCACTTCTGCACTCGGTGACCCTTCTCCCCACAGTATAGGCATAGTCCCTCCTTCATTCTCCTAGCTCTCTCAGACCCTGTCAGATGGCCATGCCCCAATTGCATCGGTTCCTCCTCCGAGACCTCAGGAGGACTAACCCTGGCGAGTGCTAAAGATCTGCCCTTCTTATGATAACGAATACGTCTATCAATTTTAATGGACAGTGTTATGGCCTCATCTAAACTTTTCGGTTCAGGGTGGCTTATGATGACATCAGAGATGGAATCAGATAACCCATTCATATACGTGTCTAATAGTGTGAATTGATCCCACCTCACTGAGACTGCCCATTTCCTGAACTCTGCCGCATACTCCTCAACCATGCGACTACCTTGTCTAAGTTCCCTGAGCTTGCGCTCGGCTGTGCCGGCGATGTCGGGATCATCGTAGATAATGGCCATCGCTTTAAAGAATTCAGACACCGATGACAAGGCAGTATGACCTTCGGGAAGGCTAAATGCCCAGGTCTGGGAATCTCCCTGTAAGAGGGTCCTAATCAGAGTAACCTTCTGTGCCTCTGAACCGGACGACACAGGTTTCATCTGGAAATATGCTAAACAGCGATTTCTAAAGTTACTAAAGTCGGCCCGTGAGCCAGAAAATTTTTCCGGAAGGGGCATCTTGGGCTCGACTGTGTGAGGGGAAGGTTGAACCACTGGTGGAGACAGGGCATTAATTCTCTCTGTAAGCTGGGAGATCTGAGCTTGCTGTAAGGTCACAGTTTTGGACAGTTCTCCAATAGTGGCTGACAGCATATTCAATCGTTCCACCAGACCTTCCATATTCATAAATGTGGTCTGCAGTACTGTAACAATATGTGGTGTTTGGTGCACACTCAGAGTATTCAGATTGTTGGTGATCCGCAGTATCACCAATAATGCTGATATATCCGATTATGTGGCGATCTGCGGAATCGCCAATAATGCGGATATTTATTTATAACTCTGGATACCGGGTATAACGACAGTGGAAAACCCACCACACTGATATCTTTAAGAGGACTGGCTACCTCTAAAAGAGAAACGCAGTGTGTGCGATTCTGCGACTAGATGACGTAACGCTAGAATCGCGTTCCCCAGCAGCAATGATATACTGGGGAACCACTGAGACCTCCGCAAGGAGGGATTCAGCAGAATAAACCCTTTAGTGGGAGAACCACTAAAGGGGGCAAAGTCAGACGGAAACGGTTCGGTAACAAACTGGCTGCGAGGTACCGAATCGTGAAACAGAGAGCAGAGTCAGAAATCTAGCCAAGGTCAGTAACGGAAATCAGATAGGCGGAGGTACAAAGTCAGAAAGCCGAACTCGTAGTGAAATAGACAAGCAGAGGTTCGGCAACGGGAGATCAGAAAATGGCACAGATAACAATAGTGCTTGCAAATATATTGGCAAAACCAATATATGTCGCAGATCAGGAAAATAACAAATCTGACTGTTGTGGGCTAGTTACGGCAAGCCGCACTTGGCCCACGATGGTACTGACTGTCAGATCACTATCTGGCTGACTATTAGATCAACTGACTGGCTGACTATAAAAGAGATCAGGTTACATACAAATATACAATAATCAGGAAAACAACAAAGACTGACTGATGAGAGACAGGAGCCTTGCTCCAGCTAGGACTGTCTCTCTCGGATCTAGCTAAGGTCTGAGGGCTATCACAAAGTAACGCTTACTGCAGACAACTTGCAACTGACAGAATGCCTGCTTTTATACTGTGCTGGGCTCAACCAGCCCGCCCAGCCAATCAGCCAATCACAACACAGTTCAAGGACCTTGCAGCACAGCTCAAGGACCTTACTGAGGTCAGCTGACCAGCTGGTCAGCTGACTCTCCTTCTAAGAGTATAAAAGGCTTTATTGCACACGCGCGCAGCCCCTACGGGGTCCAGACTGGATTGAGGATAGCGTTGGTGTGTGGCAGGCCCTGAGGCCTGTGAGGGAAGAACCGGACCACAGCCTCGACGTAAAGTACGCCGAGAGGCCTGTGACCGAACGGTGGATCGCAACGCCGATGCGGATGTTTCTCCGCGTTCCGCATGCGACCATGTGGTGGATGGTGCCGCTGATGCAGACGCGGACAAACCTCCGCGTTCCGCTTGCTGAATGCGGTCAGGCCGCCGTCTTATGACAGAAGGTTCCACCATAAACTGAGACTGAATTTCATCATCAGGACAGGGATACACAGAAATATCTAGTGAAACTAACTCTGGCTTTCTGAGTTTCGTTTCACTGCAGGGAAATTCCTCCATAGCAGTCAAACCAGACTGCAATTCCAAAATAGCAGAGACACAGGTAACAATGGTTGCAATACCTAGACGAGCCTCTAGGGACACTGCAGGAGATTTCAAACAAAGTAATATTGACTCATCCAGATTACTGGGTGGAGAGTCAGTACTTACTTCAGAATCAGACTCACAAATGTCAATGCGAGTGGACATAATGTCTTTATTCATGATACAGGGCAGGCTCAGAGACATCTTCTCTGGACAGAGCAAAGGTGCTTCAGTATCAGGTTCACAAAACCAAAGTGCTGTCTCACTCTTAGACTCGGCTAACGATGTCGAATCCGAGGAGACAGAACGCAAAATTTGCGAATCCACAATCGCTTTAGGTTTGCGAAACCGAACACTCCAAAGACAGGGATTCTGAGGTCTCCAAGCTGGATTGCTGGATTTCAGAAACGCCAGCTGACAATGTACCTTTACAAACGTCACCTGAATGACGTACACGTAGTTCATTCAGAATCATTTTCCACATACAAATCAGCGGACTCACAAAGTCAAATTCACACACCTTTTTTTCTCTTAAGGCGGAAACATAACTTATACATGCTCTCAAGACAGATTCACTTCTGGCAATGTAGTACTCACAGAACGACTCTGAATCGTTCTCCAATACATACACCAACGCTTCGAGCTGTTTTTTCCGGAACGGGGGCTCCCATTCACACCTGACTAGGTCTGAGCATTCATACTGGACAATGTTAGGGGACAACAACATGAGGAATCATATTAATTTTACTCTTGAAACTGCATAGTTTGGGAATTTTCCCAATAGCAAGATCATAGATGGAGGATCTTAAAGTAGTACTGAGAGAAGAAGATCTGTTTTTACATGACAAGGGATCCCATAAATCATTGACAAAACTGACACACTCACGCCGATCACAATCGGCAGGAACATCTGAGAAACAGGCATCAGATCGCACAGATTTAACCTCTAAACAAACGGGAGAAACTCCATCAGAATTCACGCAGGTGTCCACAGTCGAGGCACACCCATTCATTTCAGGTCGCACAGTGTCCAAACTCACTTGCTTTACCCCAGAAAGACAGGAATAATCATGTGACAATGGTGTCTCTTTATTGGAAATAATTGGTTGGTGTGTGTGCAATTCGTCCAAAATAGTCTGCCACACATAAATCACGAGATCCACATCACACTCATCACATTCATCAGAATCAATCAAAAGGTACATAGAGTCGAGACAATCATTCAGGTCATCCGCGCTCTTTGCGATATAAAAATCGCAAAAGGCTTTCCAATCGAAATCAAACTCTTCCAACAAGGCCCCAATTTCCCATGAGGCAAATGGTGGTTCAAACAACCCAGTATCTAGGTAATCTCCATATGGGTTGGGGTCAGGAATGAGGACAGACTTTTTAACTGCTTTAATGTAGTGTGCGATCCTACCTATAATAGGATCCACATATGCCTTTGCCTCAGGCAATGACATCTGAAACAAATCGAAGGTTCCCTCTGCCCTGGGAATTTTGGTTGGGCTGGTCATACTGTAACGAATGTGGAATCGTCTCCGTGGTCAGCGCACCATACGTGCGCTGACACGGCGGATTTCCTCCACAAGCGTATACATTTGCAGGAACCCAGCAGTAGGTGCAATGCACCTGCAGAGGGAAACTCCTGACGGCAGGTGGAGCTGTGGAGTGCAAAGGCAAAGCAAATCATACAATGAGGAGATACGGAAAATAACAAATGCTAGCGAACCGCGAACACCGCACTCATTCGCAACAGTGCACGCGGTTATGCACGGTCTCCATGTGATAAGCACAATAGAGACAAGCACGCCTAACTAACCATCGACAGACAAACATGAAACAGAGGACGCGAACGCTTGCTTAACGGTTACCTCACCGAGCCTCCAGCAAGCGTCCGTAGCAGACAAGACAGACACACAAGAACAGGAACAAGCGAGAGACAGGATCCACAGCACTAGCGAAAAGAGACTAGTGCGATCCAGAGAGGCAGAACAGAAGTATCCACAGCACTAGCGCGAAGCGAGTGCGATCCCAGGAGACAGAACAGAAGGATCCACAGCGCTAGCGAAAAGTGGCTAGCGCAATCCCAGGAGACAGAACAGAAGGATCCACAGCGCTAGCGAAAAGTGGCTAGTGCGATCCCAGGAGACAGAACAGAAGGAGCCACAGCGCTAGCGAAAAGTGGCTAGCGCGATCCCAGGAGACAGAACAGAAGAGATAGCTGGTAGCAACCGCTGCACCAGCTATACTCCAAGAACAGAGATCAGAACCATTTCCTGTCGACCACCGCTGGGACAGGACAACAGCAACAGAACAAACAAACAGATAAACAATCCTAACTGCACTTAGGGAATCTGCTTAGCACAGTTTCCAGGAATTACTCTAAGCTGATCTTCAAACCAAGAGCATGGCTGACACTCTCCAGAGTGTTTCACAGGAAGACTCCTTATGACCAGCCAAGCATTGTGGGAAAGACATAGTACTTATAGTACACGCCTCCAATGAATGTGGCCAGGCAATTTGCATGACAATGTATGCAAATTCCTCTGCAAGCACAAGCTGCAAAACTGACAGAAGCTCTTCTTTCCAGAGTCCTGCAGCATGCAAACCTACACAATGGTCAGAAAGCTGCCTGCCTGCACAGGCAGCTGAGCAAATCATCACAGTGCTAGAACCGGCCGGAGCCGGGGATCCACACTTAGCCAGATTCTGTTGATAGTTTAAAGTACTAATTGCTTTGTATCTGTGTTCTAGCATAGTTTCCAAAGGTGTTGACGGCCACGGATCTCACACCTTAGCAATAATTGGTTGGTGTGTGTGCAATTCGTCCAAAATAGTCTGCCACACATAAATCACCAGATCCACATCACACTCATCACATTCATCAGAATCAATCAAAAGGTACATAGAGTCGAGACAATCATTCAGGTCATCCGCGCTCTTTGCGATATAAAAATCGCAAAAGGCTTTCCAATCGAAATCAAACTCTTCCAACAAGGCCCCAATTTCCCATGAGGCAAATGGTGGTTCAAACAACCCAGTATCTAGGTAATCTCCATATGGGTTGGGGTCAGGAACGAGGACAGACTTTTTAACTGTTTTAATGTAGTGTGTGATCCTACCTATAATAGGATCCACATATGCCTTTGCCTCAGGCAATGACATCTGAAACAAATCGAAGGTTCCCTCTGCCCTGGGAATTTTGGTTGGGCTGGTCATACTGTAACGAATGTGGAATCGTCTCTGTGGTCAGTGCACCATACGTGCGCTGACACGGCGGATTTCCTCCACAAGCGTATACATTTGCAGGAACCCAGCAGTAGGTGCAATGCACCTGCAGAGGGAAACTCCTGACGGCAGGTGGAGCTGTGGAGTGCAAAGGCACAGCAAATCATACAATGAGGAGATACGGAAAATAACAAACGCTAGCGAACCGCAAACACCGCACTCATTCGCAACAGTGCATGCGGTTATGCGCGGTCTCCACGTGATAAGCACAATAGAGACAAGCACGCCTAACTAACCATCGACAGACAAACATGAAACAGAGGACGCGAACGCTTGCTTAACGGTTACCTCACCGAGCCTCCAGCAAGCGTCCGTAGCAGACAAAACAGACACACAAGAACAGGAACAAGCGAGAGACAGGATCCACAGCACTAGCGAAAAGAGACTAGTGCGATCCAGAGAGGCAGAACAGAAGGATTCACAGCACTAGCGCGAAGCGAGTGCGATCCCAGAAGACAAAACAGAAGGATCCACAGCGCTAGCGAAAAGTGGCTAGCCCAATCCCAGGAGACAGAACAGAAGGATCCACAGCGCTAGTGAAAAGTGGCTAGTGCGATCCCAGGAGACAGAACAGAAGGATCCACAGCGCTAGCGAAAAGTGGCTAGCGCGATCCCAGGAGACAGAACAGAAGGAGCCACAGCGCTAGCGAAAAGTGGCTAGCGCGATCCCAGGAGACAGAACAGAAGAGATAGCTGGTATCAACCGCTGCACCAGCTATACTCCAAGAACAGAGATCAGAACCATTTCCTGTCGACCACCGCTGGGACAGGACAACAGCAACAGAACAAACAAACAGATAAACAATCCTAACTGCACTTAGGGAATCTGCTTAGCACAGTTTCCAGGAATTACTCTAAGCTGATCTTCAAACCAAGAGCATGGCTGACACTCTCCAGAGTGTTTCACTCTGACTCATAAGACTCCTTATGACCAGCCAAGCATTGTGGGAAAGACATAGTACTTATAGTACACGCCTCCAATGAATGTGGCCAGGCAATTTGCATGACAATGTATGCAAATTCCTCTGCAAGCACAAGCTGCAAAACTGACAGAAGCTCTTCTTTCCAGAGTCCTGCAGCATGCAAACCTACACAATGGTCAGAAAGCTGCCTGCCTGCACAGGCAGCTGAGCAAATCATCACAGTGCTAGAACCGGCCGGAGCCGGGGATCCACACTTAGCCAGATTCTGTTGATAGTTTAAAGTACTAATTGCTTTGTATCTGTGTTCTAGCATAGTTTCCAAAGGTGTTGACGGCCACGGATCTCACACCTTAGCATTAGGAAATTATACTGTATTATCTGTATGACCTTCTGCTTGCCTGACTATTCTTCTGAACTCTGATTCTGTACCTTGCTATTCTGATACTCTGTTGCCGAACACCGGCTTACCCTTAGACTCTGCATCTGCCTCCTGATTCTGTACCCTGATATATCTGATACCCTGTTGCCAAACCCTGCCTGTACTTTAGACTCCGCCTCTGCCTTCTGAATCTGTACTTTATCTGTCCGTGTGTTTACGACCTGGCTTGTCTGACCTCGAGAACTATCTCTCCTGTTAGGAGATAGTTCGCAGATCTGTCAGTGACACTTACTCCATTGGTGTCACTCACGTTCTGTCCTTCCCTCTCCCTGTCTGACTCCTCCCCGTGGAGAGTCCAGACTACGGAAGGAACTTGTTGCTGAGCAGTATTCCTATCTGCTCTTGCACCTGTCTTTCAGGGGCAGTCCCCAAAGTATTACTGTTCGCACCTTAACACTTACACTCGCTCAGGTGACCATTAGAGCCGTGTTATTTGTATCTCTTAGACTGCAGTAAGGTCTGAATAACCTGCTCCACAGGTGACCATTAGAGCCATGTTATTTGTATCTCTTAGACTGCAGTAAGGTCTGAATCACCTGCTCCACAGGTGACCATTAGAGCAATGTTATTTGTATCTCTTAGACTGCAGTAAGGTCTGAATCACCTGCTCCACAGGTGACCATTAGAGCCATGTTATTTGTATCCCTTAGACTGCAGTAAGGTCTGAATCACCTGCTCCACAGGTGACCATTAGAGCCGTGTTATTTGTATCTCTTAGACTGCAGTAAGGTCTGAATCACCTGCTCCACAGGTGACCATTAGAGCCGTGTTATTTGTATCTCTTAGACTGCAGTAAGGTCTGAATCACCTGCTCCACAGGTGACCATTAGAGCTGTGTTATTTGTATCTCTTAGACTGTAGTCAAGTCTGAATTACCTGCTCCACAGGTGACCGTTAGTACCGTATTTCTCTGTCTGTATCTTCCAGCCCCACTAGGGGGCCTCGTGTCTAGTCTGTTCTGTTGGTGTCCTGAGTGTTCCTTACCAACTCCTGTGGTAAGGTCCTGTAAAACCATTAGAGTTACGGTGGTACCAGACACACACTTACGCTCTGCTCTCGTTCTTGCTATGCTGGTATTATTGGTGATTCTGCGGATCACACATAATCGAGTATAGCGACTGTATTCTTGGTGATACCGCAGATCACCAATAATCAGTCATCTGAGTAGTGGCATTAACCATTACAATATGCAAATGTTTTTTTTTTTTTTTTCTCCCTTCTATAAAAACAAATGCAGTGTCCATTGTATTAATACAAATCAACAACTATAAATATGGGGATAATGTCATATCAATTGGCTATAACATATAAATATGTATAAAAGGTAATAATACTGTGACATAAATATATAGATATGAATAACCATTAAAAAAATATATATACTGTATGTATATTTCAAGAGGACAGATTAATAAATTATATATATATATATATATATATATATATATATATATATATATATATATATATATATATATATATGTAAAAAATACATTGTGCAGTTCAATAAATAATGCTCTAAGGTGCAATTTTAATCATAGTTCTTTCTGTTTTAGTTCGCCATGGTTTCCAAGGCTATATTTAGGCCATTAGGACTTAACGTTTCCATTTGTAAAATCCAGAAAGTCTCTTTATTGCACAGTGCCCTAAACCCATTGAATTTATTTGTATCTAAAACCTGTTCCATAATGGTAATCCTTATTTGTCCAAAGTCTCTGTTGTGTACTTGGTCGAAATGTTTTG
This sequence comes from Hyperolius riggenbachi, assembly GCF_040937935.1. Classification (NCBI taxonomy): domain Eukaryota; kingdom Metazoa; phylum Chordata; class Amphibia; order Anura; family Hyperoliidae; genus Hyperolius; species Hyperolius riggenbachi. Next base: position 397,251,787 of record NC_090647.1, on the reverse strand, counting down.
AGACACTATGTTTTGCGTATCCTTTTTTAATGTTCTCTCTATGCTTATTTATGCGCTTGTGAAACGGTTGTTTGGTGCGGCCTATATATTGTAGGCCGCATGGACACTCTAACAGGTAAACTACATAGTCGCTTTTACATGTAAGGTATTGGTAAATGGGCCAAGTTTTGTTATTCACTCTGGAGTTAAAACTTGTTTGGTCTTTTTGTATGCTTTTGCAACATAAGCATATCCTTTGGTTGCATGGAAAGTTTCCGAGTAGACTTTGGGAAGTATTTTTGGTGGGGTGTGGTACTTGCATATTTTTGAGTCTGCTGGGTGCTAAAATGTTATGAATAGTCTTTCCTCTTCTAAAACTGATCTTGGGTTTAGATGGTAAAATAGTTTTTAAAATTGTGTCATTGAGTAAAAGATTCCAATGTTTCTCCAGTATGGATCTGCATTCCTTGTGTTGGCTCGAAAAGTTAATTGTGATGTTGAGATTTTTATTGTTACTGTTACTCATTTTCATCATATTTTTGTTTAGGTAATGTAACGATCGGTGTAACACAGAGAGGGTCTGATTACCGGTGAACTGCAGTATCACCGAGAATACAGAATATGCCCGATTATTTGTGATCTGCAGTATCACCGATAATCAGATATATCTACTAACCTCTGGACACCAGAGATAACAAGTGAGTGTTAGATGCAACAGTATACTTTGAGTACTTATACATAAGTATGTTCCTTCCGATGGCCTAGACTCTCCCGGGGGAGGAGCTAGGCTGAGTGTAGAAAGGACAGAGCGTGAGTGACACCAGAGAGAGAGGGTGTCACTAACAGATCTGGGAACTGCCTCTAACAGTAAGGCCAGTTCTCAAGGTCGGCAAGCCAGGTCGTTAACACACAGACAGATAAGGTACAGATTTAGGAGACAGATATGGAATCCAATAAACAGGCAGGGTTTGGCAACGGAGTATCAGAATAGCAAGGTACAGAATCAGGAGGAAAATACAGAGTCCAGGAATGAGCAGAGTTTGGCAACAGGATATCAGAAATAGCAAGGTACAGAATCAGAGTTCAGAGGAGTAGTCAGGCAGGCAGAAGGTCATAACAAATAATACAGTTCAACATTCCTAATGCTAAGGTGTGAGTTCCTTGATCATCAACACCTTTGGAAACTATGCTAGAACACAGATACAGACAAGGTCTGAGTGCTACCACATAGTGATCGCAACGGCAGACACCAGAGAAATGACCAGCATCCAGTATATATACTACAGCGCTCACCAGCGCCACCCCTAAGTGCTGGACCAATGGAAGGCGGTGAAAATGTCAGCTGACCCGCTCGGTCAGCTGACTCTTCTCTGGCTGTCATATAAGCTCTGCCTCTCAGCGCGCGCGCGCATCCTTCTGAACCTGTGTGGACTAGCAGTCCCAGCCACACCAGATATGTCTTGCAATGTATCCGCTGATTCAGGCGCGGGGGCCGCTGCCCCGCTCTCCAAGCAAGCGGTGGTTTCCCCGCGTCCAACCACAATGTCAGCAGCATTGCCATGTGCGCAATCCGCTGCATCCAATGCGGACTCCACCGCTCTGCCCATGCGGCATGCGGCGGTTTCGTCGCATTGTGCCGCCATGTTAGACGCGGAAACAGCCGCCTCACTCTGAGCCCTTGCGGCAGCTTTTCCGCATTTCCTCACAGGTAATAAACAATCTGCTTGTGTAAGGCTCATTGCTTTTAACCAGGCGTCGTTGATAATTTTGTTCGGGTACCTTTCGTGAAAGAATCTTTTCTTTAAAATCTCTGATTGTTCCTCAAAGTCCGTAGACTGTGTACAATTTCTTCTAATCCTTTTAAACTGGCCATAGGGTACGTTTTTTAGCCATGGCTTGTAATGTTCGCTGGTGTAATTGAGGTAGCCATTACAGTCAGTTTTTTTAAAAATTATTATTACTATTATGCTGTTGTGTATCTTTCAGAGCAGAGAGGAAGTTCCGAGTGCCATTCGTGGTGCTGGACAGGACCCGTGGTGTTCTGGGATTTGTGCGTTTTGGACTTTGGCTGACTGACTTTGGCCGTTTCTAGAACTGGCCTGCCAATGTCAGAAATTCCCAGCATTTTGAACTTTGGCCGATGTCAAATTGGCCAGTTCTAGAAATGGCCGGCCAATTCTAGAATTGGCCGATTTCTGGTTTGGGCCGTAACATATATAAAAAATGACATTAAAAAAAATTATCTAAACACATAAAACTGCTGAAGTTTGAAATGACAAGCCTCTTACGTTTATATAAGCTATTGTCAATAAATTCACCAAGAATAATGTATCTTACCTCTCTTGTGTTCTAGAATCACAGTGGAAGGTAGAGTCACTAGGCCTCAGTTGATTTCAGTAGAGTTTCAGGCTCAATGATAGAGATGTCCCGAACCTCCGATTTTCGGTTCGCGAACCGCAATAGACTTCAATGGGGAGGCGAACTTGTAAAACTAGAAAAAATTATGCTGGCCAGAAAAATGATGGAAAAGATGTTTCAAGGGGTCTAATGCCTGAAGGGAGACATGGTTGAGTGGGATAGACATGAAAAGTCCTGGAAATAAATTTGGTTTTGACGCAAAGCAGTGTTTTAAGGGCAGAAATCACATTCAATGCTAAATTGCAGGCCTAAACTTCCACCCTCCTCCTCTCTTGTTTTGTCTTCCAGGGATTTGTAGGATGTCAAAAGCCAGCTTACATACATTGGCCGGGAATCGAACCCAGGTCAACTGCTTTGAAGGTAGCTATGCTCACCCCTATACCACCAACACTACATGCTAAAGCCAGCCTAGCATGTACCATTGTGATATACCCAAGAGAAAAATAAGCTTGCTTAGGGATTTGTAGGATGTCAAAAGCAACCTCACATACATTGGCCAGGAATCGAACCCAGGTCAACTGCTTTGAAGGCAGCTATGCTCACCACTATACCACCAACACTACATGCTGAAGCCAGCCTAGCATGTACCATTGTGATATACTCAAGAGAAAAATGAGCTTGCTTAGGGATTTGTAGGATGTCAAAAGCAACCTCACATACATTGGCCAGGAATCAAACCCAGGTCAACTGCTTTGAAGGCAGCTATGCTCACCACTATACCACCAACACTACATGCTGAAGCCAGCCTAGCATGTACAATTGTGATATACCCAAGAGAAAAATTAGCTTGCTTAGGGATTTGTAGGATGTCAAAAGCAACCTCACATACATTGGCTGGGAATCAAACCCAGGTCAGCTGCTTAGAAGGCATCTATGCTCACCACTACACCACCAACGTTACATGCTGAAACTTCTTGGAGCAGACTTACTTCCTCCCTCCAAAAGACACACATACATCCTCATAAAATAATTAATCAGCAACTGCATGCACAGTCTCTGTGGCACAATCGGTTAGCGCATTCAGCTGTTAACCGAAAAGGTTGGTGGTTCAAGCCCACCCAGGCACAGCCTTGCCTTTTGCATTCAACAGTTGTCCAAAGAGAACCCCAGATAGCCATGTAGAATCATCTCTTTCTCTCTTTGGGCTTGAATCGCCAACCTTTCGGTTAACAGCTGAACACACTAACTGATTGCACCACACAGACTTGGTGCACACAGTTGTTGCTAAACGATTTTAGGTGGATGCATGTGTGTCTTGTGAAGGGAGGAAAAAAGTCTGCTCCAATAAGTTTAACGCCTGTATATATCAAATGTCTACATATATTTCTATGATCCTTTCATGATGACAAAGGCCAGAAAGAAGTAGGCAAAGGAGTGCCCATTTTTCCGTATGGCTAAGCGGTCTCACTCACTTTTTCCTACAACGAAGCATCTGCTGTTCAGTAGCAGAGTGGCGCAGCGGAAGCGTGCTGAGCCCATATCCCAGAGGTTGATTGATCGAAACCATCCTCTGCTAGGTGTACTTTGGTTTTTACACCTTGCTTCACCACATGGACCAATCGGTGGCCATAGCCCCATAAGAGAAAGTGTCGTTAGGGCCTTGCTGTAACATAGATAGTAGTGTAACTATTTCAACTAATATACCCTTCTTAAACTTGAAGGTTAATTACAAATGTAAGCAGAGTGGTGCAGCGGAAGCGTGCTGGGCCCATAACCCAGAGGTTGATGGATCGAAACCATCCTCTGCTAGACATGATTTCATTTTTGCACCTCGCTTTATCGCATGGGCAAAATGGTTTCCATAGCCCTGTAAGAGAAAGTGTAATAAGGGCCCTGCTGTAACATAGATATTACGGTAGCTAAGACTACTCCTGGGCCTTTCTTGTAGTTGAAGAGATGAGTGAACTGTGAAACCACACTTAAAAAAACAAAAACAAAAAAAAAAACGCAAACAGAGAAGCTTCCCCATATTGGATCATTGGATTTGGTAAAGTCTTAAGCCAATGTGTTGTAAGAATGGTTGCATGGCCACCTAGCTTTTTATCCTTCCCACTCTTGCCCTGGAATCTTCCAGACTTCAAATTGCAGTCCTTTGCTGTGTGTGTTACACTAGTATCATCCAGGGGGGCACATGATCTTTCTGAAGTCTTGAATTGAAGCCTGTAAGCAGTATCACCATGTGTCCCACTGCTTTCATCTAGCAAATTAGGCAAATAAGCAAGCTCATTTTTCTCTTGGGTATATCACAATGGTACATGCTAGGCTGGCTTCAGCATTTAGCGTTGGTGGTACAGTGGTGAGCATAGCTGCCTTCCAAGCAGCTGACCTGGGTTCGATTCCTAGCCAATGTACGTGAGGTTGCTTTTGACATCCTACAAATCCCTAAGCAAGCTCATTTTTTCTCTTGGGTACAATGCCGGGCAGAGGCATAGGCTGGAGAGGCTCCAGCCTCAGGGCGCAGTGTAGGAGGGGGCACACAATTCATTCAGCTGTCATTCCTAATTGTGTTTGAAGCAGAAAGAAATAAGAAAAGGGGATACATAGCAGTGACTGCAAGTCAGATAACTAGTTATTAAGGTGTTGGGGAGGTTGTGGGCCCTGTGGCACCTCTTAGTCTAATAGCAATCAGTGTGTGATGGCTGGGGTGGCAGGGATGGAGGGGCGCACTTTGGTGTCTCAGCCTTGGGTGCTGGAGGACCTTGTCCCGCCTCTGCTTGGGTATATCACAATGGCACATGCTAGGCTGGCTTTAGCATGTAGTGTTGGTGGTATAGTGGTGAGCATAGCTGCCTTCAAAGCAGTTGACCAGGGTTTGATTCTCGGCCAATGTATGTGAGGTTGCTTTTGACATCCTACAAATCCCTACGCAAGCTCATTTTTCTCTTGGGCATATCACAATGTACATGCTAGGCTGGCTTCAGCATGTAGTGTTGGTGGTATAGTGGTGAGCATAGCTGCCTTCAAAGCAGTGGACCTGGGTTTGATTCCTGGCCAATGTATGTGAGGATGCTTTCGACATCCTACAAATCCCTAAGCAAGCTCATTTTTCTCTTGGGTATATCACAATGGTACATGCTAGGCTGGCTTCAGCATGTAATTTTGGTGGTATAGTGGTGAGCATAGCTGCCTTCAAAGCAGTGGACCTGGGTTCGATTCTCGGCCAATGTATGTGAGGTTGCTTTTGACATCCTACAAATCCCTAAGCAAGCTCATTTTTCTCTTGAGTATATCACAATGGTACATGCTAGGCTGGCTTCAGCATGTAGTGTTGGTGGTATAGTGGTGAGCATAGCTGCCTTCAAAGCAGTTGACCCGAGTTCGATTCCCAGCCAATGTATGTAAGCTGGCTTTTGACATCCTACATATCCCTGGAAGACAAGACAAGAGAGGAGGAGGAGGAAGGAGGAAGTGAAAAAAAAGCACAAGAACAAGATTAGCTCTCAAAAAAGCTGTTGTGGGGTGATATTTTAGGAATAACAATCAGCCAGGAGCAAGCTAACACGCTTACAAGAGCCTAACTAATATTTCCCTATAAGAGTCTGCCAGCAGCTTGCCCTTCACTACAGGGACATGAACGACTATAATGGCCGGCGCTGCCTGACTTATATAAGGGGTGGGGTGGCTGCAGGAGATAGTGTAGCCTGATTGGTTACAACGGGCCTGCTGACTGTGATGTAGAGGGTCAAAGTAGACCCTAATGGTGCACTATGGGGGCGAACCGAAGTTCCGGGAAAGTTCGCGAACCAGACAAAGTTAGCCGGCGAACCGTTAGGGCCATCTCTACTCAATGACAAAATATACCAGCCTGCCAGTGCTTTTTTATTGTAAAGTTTCTAAGATGGCATCTATTAGGGGATTTTATGGTGACGCACAAAATTCAAACTTTTTAACTGGTACATTCTGACATTTTGTGACATTTTAAACTATCGGGTTATCTGAGCAGGTGCATACATATATGACACTACTTGGCTTATTAACGTAAGCAATCTACGTCTTTTCTAATCAACATTACACCAATGACATTTTAATTAGATCGTATGACCCAAGTGGTGTTCTTATGACATCTTTCTAGATCTTATGTATGCCAAGATATATGCGTAAGTTCAAGCTTATCTTATGTTCTAAAAATATGGTATGTTCTTTGGTACATCATTAATTAATGGAAAATTCTTGAACGCCCCCCTGTGGTCACAGGTTGTAATGTCTAGATCACATGCTTTATTGTTTTATCACATGGCTTATTGTTTTGGTTTAGTATTCATAACAAACAGCCATCTGTTTTAATACATGCTAAATTATATACAAATCAAACTTATTTACCTTAATATATAGGTCTATTATTGATCAACTAATTAATTGATACCTCTCTGATCACTATACATGATTAATATATCAGCGTATAGCAGGCTTAGCTTCTGCGGTGCATGTAGTTGCTGGGCAAGCCTTGCTAAGCAGGCATTGCAGCAAGAACTGAGTAAAGTTAGAACATTTCTCCAGTGCTATCTTAATATAAACATAACCTTGTACATGGAGGGAACAGACATTTTACTGTAGAAAATGACACTAAAGATTACTCTAACCAACAATCTAGTTCTGGTTAACCACTTGCCGACCGCCCACATGGTTATGCGGCGATCACGTCAACGCGATCAGCCACCGGCGACAGGCTCTGCCCACCTGGTGCAGTAACCCACTGGCCGTTCAGAAAGCGCCGGCGGGTTACTAGCTGCCCGATCGCCGCATACTGAGCGTATAATACGCTTTGTAATGTATTCAAAGCGTATTATACAGGCTGCCTCCTGCCCTGGTGGTCCCAGTGATCGAGGGACCACCAGGGCAGGCTGCAGCCACCCAGGTATGCACCCAATCACACTGATTTGCCCCCCCTTCCCTCTGATCGCCCACAGCACCCCTCAGACCCCCCCCCCCTGCCCACCCCTCAGACCCCTGTTTACACCCAATCACTCCCCTAATCACCCATCAATCACACCCTGTCACTATCTGTCAACGCTATTTTTTTGATTAGGTCCTAAACTGCCTCCTGGGGGCTACTGATCACCCCCCACACTCTGAGATCCTCCCCAGACCCTCCCCCCCCCCAGACCCCCCTGTGTACTATATACATCTATCCTCCCCTGTAATCACCCGTCAATTACCCGTCAATCAGCCCCTGTCACTGCCACCCGTCAGATCAGACCCTAACCTGCCTCTTACGGGCATCTAATCACCCGCCTGACCCTCAGATCGCCTGGCAGACCCACCCTCAGATCACCTCCAAAGTGCATTGTTTACATCTGTTCTGCCATCTAATCACCCACTGATCACCCATCAATCACCCCCTGTCACCACCTGTCACTGCTACTCATCAGATCAGACCCCTATCTGCCCCTAGGGCACCCAATCACCCGCCCACACCCTCAGAACACCCTTAGACCCCCCAGACCTCCCCTCCTGTGTACTGTATACATCTATCCTCCCCTGTAATCACCTGTCAATCCCCTGTCAATCACCCGTCAAAAACCCATCAATCACGCCCTGTCACTGCCACCTGTCAGATCAGACCCTAACCTGCCTCTTAGGGGCATCTGATCACCCACCCACACCATCAGATCGCCCGCAGACCCACCCTCAGATCACCTCCAAAGTGCAGTGTTTACATCTGTTCTGCCATCTAATCACCCACTGATCACCCATCAATCACCCCCTGTCACGACCCGTCACTGCTATTTATCAGATCAGACCCCTATCTGCCCCTAGGGCACCCAATCACCCGCCCACACCCTCAGAACGCCCTCAGACCCCAGCCCTGATCACCTCGCCTGTGCATTGCTTGCATCTATTCCCCCATCTAATCACCTCCTGTCACTCCCTAGCACACCTACCCATCAGATCAGGCCCTAATTTGCCCCGTGTGGGCTCCTGATCACTCGGCCAAACCCTCAGATCCCCCTCAGACCCCCTTCTGTTCACCTCCCCAGTGCATTGATTGCATCTATTTTCCCCTCTAATCACCCCCTGAGACACCCATCAATCACCTCCTGTCACCCCCCTAGCACTCCTATCCATCAGATCAGGCCCAGTACAACCTGTCATCTAAGAGGCCACCCTGCTTATGACCGGTTCCACAATATTCGCCCCCTCATAGACCACCTGTCATCAAAATTTGCAGATGCTTATACCCCTGAACAGTCATTTTGAGGCATTTGGTTTCCAGACTACTCCTCACGGTTTTGGGCCCCTAAAATGCCAGGGCAGTATAGGAACCCCACAAGTGACCCCATTTTAGAAAAAAAGACACCCCAAGGTATTCCGTTAGGTGTATGACGAGTTCATAGAAGATTTTATTTTTTGTCACAAGTTAGCGGAAATTAATGTTTATTGTTTTTTTCACAAAGTGTAATTTTCCACTAACTTGTGACAAAAAATAAAATCTTCTATGAACTCACAATACACCTAACAGAATACCTTGTGGTGTAGTCTTTCTAAAATGTGGTTACTTGTGGGGTTCCTAAACTGTCCTGGCATTTTAGGGGCCCTAAACCGTGAGGTGTAGTCTTGAAACCAAATGTCTCAAAATGACCTGTGAAATCCTAAAGGTACTCATTGGACTTAGGGCCCCTTAGCGCAGTTAGGGTGCAAAAAAGTGCCACACATGTGGTATCGCCGTACTCAGGAGAAGTAGAATAATGTGTTTTGGGGTGTATTTTTACACATACCCATGCTTGGTGGGAGAAATTTCTCTGTAAATGGACAATTGTGTGTAAAAAAAAATCAAAACATTGTCATTTACAGAGATTTTTCTCCCACCCAGCATGGGTATGTGTAAAAATACACCCCAAAACACAATATAATACTTCTCCTGAGTACGGCAATACCACATGTGTGGCACTTTTTTGAAGCCTAACAGCGCTAAGGGGTCCAAAGTCCAATGAGCACCTTTAGGCTTTACAGGGGTGCTTACAATTTAGCACCCCCCAAAATACCAGGACAGTAAACACACCCCACAAATGACCCCATTTTGGAAAGTAGACACTTCAAGGTATTCAGAGAGGGGCATGGTGAGTCCGTGGCAGATTTCATTTTTTTTTTGTCCCAAGTTAGCAGAACTTTTTGTCTCAAAGTGTCATTATCCGCTAACTTGTGACAAAAAATAAAATCTTCTATGAACTCACCATGCCTCTTAGTGAATACTTTGGGATGTCTTCTTTCCAAAATGGGGTCCTTTTGGGGGTATTTATACTATCCTGGAATTTTAGCACCTCATGAAACATGACAGGTGGTCAAAAAAGTCAGAGATGCTTCAAAATGGGAAAATTCACTTTTGGCACCATAGTTTGTAAACGCTATAACTTTTACCCAAACCAATAAATATACACTGAATGTTTTTTTTGTATCAGACATGTAGCACAATAAATTTGGACAAAAATGTATATAGAAATGATACTTTATTTGAAAAATGTCAGCACAGAAAGTAAAAAAAAATCATTTTTTTGACAAAATTCATGTCTTTTTTGATAAATATAATAAAAACTAAAAATCGCAGCAGCAATCAAATAGCACCAAAAGAAAGCTGTATTAGTGACAAGAAAAGGAGGGAAAATTCATTTAGATAGTAGGTTGTATGACCGAGCAGTAAACCGTTAAAGCTGCAGTGGTCTGAATGGAAAAAAAGGCTCTGGTCCTAAGGGGCGAAAAGACTGCGGTCCTCAAGTGGTTAAAGAATACTTCTGCTTATAATCATACAATCTTGAAATTCACTCAAATAATCTGCAAAACATTTTAAAACATATATAATCTACCCAAAGACGATGAAGATCATAATTCCTCTGCATTAATATTAGATTATTCTGACAAGATTTTAAAAAAAGATTTTGCAACTCTAGTTGCAATGATGTACTGGAGTTGTGATGCTGGTGGTCATTGATAAATGAAAGTGAAAACACACACCCAAACACTTCTTACTGTGTACTGTGAACAGTACACATGAATAAAGTGGGGGACATCTAGTGGTCAAATAGTAAAAATACACCCTAACACAATAAATTAACTACCTAAAGACCGCCTCACGCCAGTTGGCATGAACGCAGCGGCTCCCCCAGGACTGCGTAACGCCAATTGGCATTAAGTCCTTGGGGCGGAGATGCGTGCGCATCCCTGCTTGAATCGCCACTAGGAGACTGTTAGATGGCGAAACCGCCATCTATTTACATTGTACAGCGCTGCAATCTACAACAAGTGCTGTACTGAGGACAGCCATGTCAGTCAGCTGTCCCTTGGGGAGGCACAAGAGCGATCGGCTCTCATAGGCTGATGCCTATGAGAGCCGATCGCTGTCATTGGCTGAAAGGAGGGGGTAAAAAAATAAATAAAAAAAAAATAGATTAATAATAATAAAAACCCCATCCCAGCAGCGATCAGAGCCTAACAACAGAAATCTCTGTTGGTGGGCAGAAGGAGAAGGGGGGAATCACTTGTGTGCTGAGTTTTATAACCCTGCAACGAGCCCTTAAAGCTGCAGTGGCCTGAATTGTAAAAAATAGCCTGGTCACTAGGGGGGTGTAAGCTTATGGTCCTGAGGTAGTTAAATAAAAAGAAATACCCCCCCCCCCCCCATTAAAATAACCCCTTACCTCCCCCTCTCTCTCATTACCAAAATAAAACATGTATATTAAAAATAACTGTAAGGATCTGCACACGCAGATTCTTATCAAGACAAATGCAAGAGCAAGAAATCACATATATGAAAATACTGAGGTCTGCACAGGTTGGTGTAACGATCGGTGTCAGCACGCAGAGAGAATCTGATTATTGGTGATCTGCAGTATCACCAAGAATACAGATATATACCTGATTATTGATGATCGGCAGAATCACCGATAATACAGATATATTACTAACCTCTGGACACCTATGTATATAAGAGTGTTTGATGTAACAGTAATACTGTAACGTTCGGTGTAACACAGAGAGAATCTGATTATCGGTGATCTGCAGTATCACCGAAAATGCAGATATATACCAGATTATCGATGATCTGCAGTATCACTGACCATCAGATATATCTTCTAACCTCTGGACACCTGAGTGACAAGGAGTGTTTTGGTGCAACAGTAATACTTTGAGAAGCACACCCTGATGGAGGGTGCAAGAGCAGATAGGAAACCTGCTAGGCAACTGGTTCCTTCCGTAGACAGAACTCTCCCAGGGGAGGAGTCAGACAGCGAGTGGGAAGAACAGAACGTGAGTGACACAAAGGAGGGTGTCACTGACAGGTCTGTGAACTATCTCCTAACAGGAGAGATAGTTCTCGAGGTCGGACAAGCCAGGTCGTTAACACACGGACAGATAAAGTACAGAGACAGTAGGCGGATACAGAATCCAGGGACTAGCCGAGTTTTGGCAACAGGGAATCAGAAAGACAAAGGCACAAAATCAGAGATCAGGAGAATGGTCAGGAAAGCAGAAAGTCATAACAGATAATCAACAATGCCTAAACTTGAGTGTGAGCTCCAAGATTCTTACACTCCAGGAACTAGACTAGATAATATGAACAATCCAGATGATACAGTATTCCTAGACTAAGGTGTGAGATCCGTGGCCATCAACACCTTTGGAAACTGTTATAATAACACAGATACAGACAAGGTCTGAGTGCTACCACGTAGTGATCGCAACGGCAGACAACCAGCAAATGCCCAGCCACCAGTATATATAGTTGAGCGCTCTCCAGCGCCTCCCCCAAGTACTGGACCAATGGAAACTGTTTCTGGCGTCAGCTGACCAGCCTGGTCAGCTGATCCCCCACTGACTGGCATAAAGCTCTTCCTCTCAGCGCGCGCGCGTCCACCTAAACCTATGCGGACTACAGCTCCCAGCCACATCAGACCCCTGCTGTGAAATGCCCGCTGTGCTGCACGCAGAATCCGCCGCCATGCCGCTGGCGCATGCGCCGGTTCCTCCGCGTTCGGGCAGACGCAAAGACGAGTGAACACACACATCAGTAGCCACGCTGGACGCGGAATCCGCCGCCTTGCCAGAAGTGCATGCAGCGGTGCTTCCGCGTTTTCTCACAAATACATTGAGAAACACACCTGATGAGCAGGTGATATTGGGCAGTATAGGCAATACTGCTTTAGAGAATACAGGAACCTTCCAGCAGCCTGAGACTCTCCAAGGGGTGGAGTCAGGCTGGAGGTAGGAAGGACTAGAGAGTGAGTGACACCTGAAGGTGAATGTCACTGACAGATCTGGAGACTATCTCTTAAGGAGAGAGATAGCTCTCGAGGTTGGGCAAGCCAGGTCGGCAACACACTGACAGACAAAGTACAAAGACAGAAAGCTGATTCGGTATCCAAGGCTAGCAGGGTTTGGCAGCAGAATATCAGATGTACAAGGTACCGAATCAGATATCAGAGGAGTAGTCAGGAAAGCAATAAGTCATAACAGATATCAAACAATGCCTAGTCTGGGTGTGAGGTCCGTGGTCTCCACATCTTGGAACTAGTCTGATGTATAACAAGTTCCCTAGTCTGGGTGTGAGGTCCGTGGTCTCTACACCCTGGAACTAGTCTGATGTATAACAGAATGATCACACAATTTCCCTAGTCTGGGTGTGAGGTCCGTGGTCTCTACATCCTGGAACTAGTCTGATGTATAACAGAATGATAACACAATTTCCCTAGTCTGGGTGTGAGGTCCGTGGTCTCTACACCCTGGAACTAGTCTGATGTATAACAGAATGATAACACAATTTCCCTAGTCTGGGTGTGAGGTCCGTGGTCTCTACACCCTGGAACTAGTCTGATGCATAACAGTATGATAACACAATTTCTCTAGTCTGGGCGTGAGGTCCGTGGTCTCTACACCCTGGAACTAGTCTGATGTACAACAGAATGGTAGCACAAGTTTCCTAGTCTGGGTGTGAGGTCCGTGGTCTCTACACCCTGGAACTAGTCTAACATATAACAGAAAGATAATACAAGTAATCTGGCATAGTGTGAATTCCCAGGTCCTCCTGGTTCAAACACACTGTTGGATCTGACTAAGGTCTGAGTGCTTCCACATAGTGTTCGCAATGGCAGACAACTTGTGACTGGCCAGCAGTAACTATATATGGAGTAGTGCCCTCTGGTGCAACCCCTAAGTGATCAACCAATAGTTACCAGCTCCGGGGTCAGCTGATCGGCTAGGTCAGCTGATCCCTCCGTGCCCACCATAAAAGTTCTGCCTCTCAGCGCGCGTGCGCGTACTCCTAAGCCTGTGTTAACTAACAGACTCAGCCACACCAGCCACAGTCAGCTGAGCCTCCTACGTAGGAGGTAAAAGTCCTGCCTCCTAGCGCGCGCGTGCGACCCTTTGCCTCTGAGAAGAGGAGAGGCCAGGCCCCGGGTCCGTGTCTGCTTGCGGAGAGAATTCCGCCTGCCGCCATACGAGACCCGCCGCCGTGTCGCCAGTAGCGGCGACGGTGTCCCTCGCAGAGTGTGCCGGCTGCTCCGCACGAGTGATGGAGTCAGCCGGCGGAAGCGGTCCCGCTAGTTCTCACAGTACCCCCTCCTTGAGGAGTGGACTCCGGACACTTCCTACCCGGTTTCTCAGGATGTAACTGATGGAATTTCTTCTTTAATTTCTCAGCATGCATGCGATTCTCATGTACCCAAGATCTGTCCTCCACCCCATACCCTTTCCAATGGACCAGATACTGCACCGAATTCTGCACCAACCGAGAGTCTAGAATCCTTTCAACTTCGTACTCCTTCTGACCCTCTACTACCACTGGGGGGGGGGGGGAGGAATCCACATAAACTGCCGGTTTCAGTAAGGAGACGTGGAATAATCTCCCACATCTCATGCTGGTTGGGAGATCAATTACATAAGACACATTATTGATTTTCCTGACCACCGGGTAAGGCCCTATGAACCGGGGACCTAACTTGGTAGATGGTTGTCGAAGTGCCAAATGTTTGGTTGACACCCAAACCTTGTCTCCTGGGGCAAAGTGCCACTCCACAGACCGTCTCTTGTCAGCCTGTTTCTTTTGTTTTTGGAAAGCTACTCCCAAATTTTTCTTTACCTGTCCCCAAAGTTCCCTTAAAGCATCCTGCCAATCTTCCAGGGCTGGGAAGGAGGAGGAACACATGGGTAATGGGGAAAACTTAGGGGACTTTCCTGAGACAACCTGAAAAGGGGACAAGCCTGTTGATGAGCTTTTCAGGTTGTTGTGCGCGAACTCCGCAAAAGGCAAAAATTTGACCCATTTGGTCTGCGCTTCGGCGACGTACCATCTAAGGAATTGTTCCAGAGCCTGGTTAACCCTTTCAGTCTGCCCGTTGGACTGTGGATGATACCCCGATGAAAACGATAGGTTCATACCCAATGTGTGGCAAAAGGCCCTCCAAAACTTTGACACAAACTGGACTCCCCTATCGGAAACCACGTCCTCCGGGATTCCATGCAAGCGGAAGACATGTTGCACGAAGAGATCGGCCAACTCCTGGGCCGAGGGAAAACCTTTTAGGGGAACAAAATGGGCCATTTTACTGAATCTATCCACGATTACCCAAATGACAGTCATGCCTTCTGACCTGGGGAGCTCACCAATGAAGTCCATGGACAGATGGGTCCATGGTTCACTTGGTACTGGTAAGGGTTGTAGGGTACCCACTGGAGCCAGGCGGGAAGGCTTGCTCCTGGCACACACCACACACTCTCTGACAAACTTCTTACAGTCCGAGGCCAACGAGGGCCACCACACACACCTAGTGAGCAAATCAATAGTGCGAGCGGCCCCAGGGTGACCTGCATTCTTATGGGCATGAAATAGCTGCAGGATTTGTAACCGGAAGGGAAGTGGCACAAAAATAACCCCTTCTGGTTTCCCTTCCGGGACATCTAATTGGTAGGAGCCTAAGGTAGCAGCCCAATCCTCCCAAGTTTCGGTGGCAGCCAGCACTACTTTACGGGATATGATACTCTCTGGGAGTGTAGGCTGAGCTGTTTCGGGCTCGAAACACCTGGAGAGAGCATCTGCTTTCACATTTTTACTACCAGGGGTATACGTGATTACGAATCTGAACCTAGAAAAGAATAAAGACCAACGGGCCTGTCTGGGAGTCAGCCTTTTGGCGCCCTCAATGTATTCCAAGTTCTTGTGGTCAGTGTATACCACAATAGTGTGTTCTGCCCCCTCTAGCCAATGACACCATTCTTGGAAAGCCAATTTAATGGCAAGGAGTTCCCTGTTGCCCACATCGTAGTTTCTTTCAGCAGGAGAAAACCTACGTGAGAAGTAGGCACAGGGGTGTGTCTTACCCTGCGGACCTGAACGTTGAGACAGGACCGCCTCTACCCCAATCTCTGAGGCATCCACCTCCACCATGAAGGAAAGGGAAACATCAACATGTCGCAGTATAGGTGCAAAGCAAAACATTTTTTTCAGGGTACTGAAGGCTGACTGAGCTTCCAATGACCAATGGTATGGGTCAGCCCCTTTCTTGGTAAGGCTAGTCAGAGGGGCTACTACCAAAGAGAATCCCTTGATAAATCTCCGGTAGTAGTTAGCAAAACTGTTACCAGACGCACGTTTTCGCGTGCAAACCGCCGCATTGGACGCGGAATCAGCCGCCTTGCTATCAGCACACGCGGCAGCTTTTCCGCGTTCTCTCACAGTTGGATTTGAAGGTGAAAACATGTTTTATTTACAAAGGTGCAGCAATTCAAATATACATCAACCATACACATACAATCCAATAAACAATGAATCACAATTCCAGATCCTCTCTAACTAACTATCTAACTATACAATTATATACAACAAATATGCAATAACACAGATCACACAATATATACAATGGCACAAACAAGAACACAGATCTCACGATATATACAGGAGTGGATAACCAAATCGGCATACAAGAGAATAGTCAGACAGGCAGTAATCAAACCAGGCAATCAGAATACACGGTAATACAGACAGCAGGCAAAGAATAGTCAGACTAGCAATGGTCAATACAGAGAGTTCAGAGTTCAGGACAAAGATCAAGAAGCACAGGGAAATTTACCAGAGACACAACACTGCAAGGAAACAGAATGATCTAGCCATGTGCTGCTAGCAAGTCCACTCTTAAAGGAGTTATCAGGCAATCCTAAAGAAAATAAGTGCTACTTACCCGGGGCTTCCTCCAGCCCCAAGCTCCCAGCATGTCCCTCGCCACAGCTCTGCAGTCAGCCGTTCACTGCAGCTTCATCCCGATCCTGCGCCTGCACAGTAGTCCTGCGCAGTCCGCTCCGGCCCACGTGGCAGTGATTGACAGCGCTGCTCACGCAGGCGCAGTACAGGCCGACCTGGACGTTGCCCTGACGTCATCGCTGTCACAGGAACCCTAGTGGTCAGACCGCAAATTGCCTTCCAACCGGTTTCAGCACACAGACCATGCAAGCTTTTTGCGATCTTTGTGCAGAAACAGACAGAAATTTGGGCAGCAGCCCGACCAGAAGGGAGCCTGTGAGGTACGGTAATTACAACTTTACACACTATTTCAGGGTATCTGCCACCACCACTAGTATGGGCCAGTGGACCCGACTGACTGACTGGTCCTGCGAATAAAAACGGTTAAACAAACTCTATTCTGTCTAGATATCAACAATAGTAGCGTCTCTTCAGAGACCTGAGTTCAGTTTCTGTGCATGCTGAATAATAGGGTAGCGGAACAGTGAACGACTTTGATAAAGTCTTTTATTCACGGGCAATATAAACCATTAATATATACAGACAATTATTAAAATCAACAATTATTAAAACAATAATAGCCAGTATGAAAAATAAAAGCAAGGAAGAAAAAATACTTAGTTTCATGGAAAGATGTCCTTTTGTGGGAAGAATCATAAAGTCCTTGGTAAAATCCTTTGTTTCAGATAAAAGTTCAGAGTTCAGACCAGGTGGATGCCAGCCTATCCTCAAGCTGGCACAGATGAGATCAAGATGATGTTTCAGGGTGGAGGACACTGAGTTTGCCTCCTCTGCCATTCTTATGCCCCTGATCCAGTAGGAGGGAGTGAGGGCGGGAGCCACACACCCCCTTAGAATATGAGACGAGTCTTCCCCTTGTCCTGGGGACCAGAAATCCTATCTAACCATATATGGGCTCTATCTCACAGAACCGTACAGGTCAGGGCAGATTTACTAACATTTTCAGGTCTGTTTCGATTTACCCAGCAGCCTGATACCAAACATAAGGGGTGGGACTCCTGTGGTATCATCAGGGCACTTTCGAACTGCCTAACTGGCAGTCTTTACCTCAGAATGTTCTGAAACGTTCTCAGAACCAGCGCCAGACAGGGCCAATCCTGCTCTGTTAGTTTGGAGGGTCTGCCAGCCTGGCAACACAGAAAATATGACACATTTAGCAGTTTATGGAATATGAAATACATCTGGGATTTACAGCAGGTCATCCCCAGGCAAAGGCTCTTTGAAGTTTGGGGCAGCAAGCTACGTGTCAGCTCCCCTGCTGGGAGGAGAGCCAGAATGTCTGACTTTTCCCCAACTATATTGTTTCTGTCATCGTGCTTATCAACTATATCTGATGGATGGGCCATCAGCACAGCTTGAAGCCAGGGACACTCTGCAGCAGGCTAGTGCCTTTTGGTGGAAGGAGGGAAAGAGAAAAAAAAGAAAAAAAAACCAGGAATGTCAGTTCTGTTCGCTGCAATGACTAGCAGATCTGACCAAGAAATCGGAGAAACCGACGGCGAATCTTCCAGATTCGCCTACGTTCCTCCCAGCTGTTCCATGACAGCTGGGAGAAAGGGAAACTCCAGGTTGCTACAGGTAGCCCCTACACAACCAATCCAGATTCTATTGATCTGAATCGCAATCGATGCAGAGAATCGAGCGCGATCGCTTTTTCTTCACGGGCGGTTCCAGGACGCGTCTGCGGCCCCGCAACCGTCAGTGACAATCGTCGGGGACCGGGACGGAGCTGTGGCGAACAGCTGACTGCAGAGCTGCAGTGAGGGACAAGCTTGGGGCTGGAGGAAGCCCCGGGTAAGTAGAACTTATTTTCTTTAGGATTGCCTGATAACTCCTTTAAATATGCAGCACATTGATCAGGTGACTGGCTAGAATTTCCTCTCAGTTCCATCTGCTAGCAAACTGTGAAACTGCACAGCTCCCAGCAAGACGAGAGCCATCTGCTGGTAGACAGCGGAAGTCCACACCAAAGTTCCCCAGTGCTGCCACCAGCAAGATAACAAGGCACAAATCCTGACAATAACATTTAAAAAATTTTGTAAATATATAAATGCATACATAAACACCTTAGGGACTCAACTTTTTTTTAATACGTATGTCATAAGGGTTTTTTTTTGCAAATAAGGGCTTGTAATTAATGACGAACACAAACATTTCCAAATAAAATATTGTTGCCATACGTTGTACTAGGGACATCATTTAACCACTTAAGGACTACGGGTTTAAACCCCCCTAGTGACCAGGCCATTTTTTTTTACAAATTAGGCCACTGCATCTTTAAGAGCTCACTGCAGGGCTGTACAACTCAGCACGCAAGTGATTTCCCCCTCCCCCCCCCCCCCTTTTCTGCCCATAAACAGAGCTTTCTGTTGGTGGGCTGTGATTTCTCCCCCAATGATTATTTTTTCATTTACAAATATGTATTAGTTTATTTTTGCAATAAATGTCCTTTTTTTCCATTATTTTTTTTAACCCTCCCTCTGTCAGCCAATTAGCGCGATCGGCTGTCATAGGCTTCAGACAGTGGATCGCTTGTCTGCCTCCCAGGGGGACAGCCATGTCACACCAGTGTTTGGCAGGAGTTGGATAGTCTCCCTAGGTGCAGCAATCTGGCGTGATGTTAAGCTGGGCAGCTCTGTATCCACTGTAGTACAAAGATAAGAAAAGAAAAAAGCACTGTCAGCTTTAGTGTAAATATGGAGTAGGGCCCTATGCAAGACAAGTCTCACCTCTTTAAAGCAGTATTGTCACCATAAAAATCAAATTTCAACAGCAACTGGTCTGAGTGTATTAAGTGACAAAGATGCTAATCCTGCATTCAAAACTTTTTCTGCTGTTATGGTTTGGAGTTATCACATAGTTTTGGAGCACTGGCCCTAGTGCCAAACAGTGCCAAAAAGTTGAATGCTGGGAGTTCTTTTGAATGCTGGGAGTTCTTTTTATCTATAATATATGCCTCCTCTTCCATTTATTTCCCTGCCTAGCTGATGACTTGTGTTTACAAGCAAGGCTGAGGTGACTCAGTGATTGGATGTGTAAATAAAAAAAAGACTCTGGGAGGAGGGCAGCTAAAGAATACACAATGAGCAAGAGAAAGTAGAGGGGAAAACAAGAGTCAGGGAGGATATGATGTCACCATTAGCTTGGCAAGATGGCCACTGCCTAGATTAGGATTTTCTGCTTTTCCTTTGTAAAATTCACAGGAATCATTACATGGATAGCACAATGCATCTGTTATGTAAGTAGAAGTAGTATTTATCTACTTATATATGTGTTTTTTTATTTCTAGGTTAGCATGGGTGTCGCTTGTTCTTTAAGATGTGGCTGTGCTTAGATAACGGCTGTTATCCAAGCGCAGCCACATCTTAAGGAGGTGAGACCTGGAGCGGTCCTGGTGCTGCTGCCACGTTCATGCCAATTGGCATTACGTGGTCGGCAAAGGGTTAACTGGGACAAATGGGCAAATAAAATGTGTGGGTTTTATCCACAGTAGCATGTTTTATAATGGCCAAAAACTAAAATAATGATTTTTTTTCCATTTTTTAATTATTCCTGTTAAAATCATAAAAGTGATTCTTATCAAAATATACCACGCAAAGAAAGCCTAATTGGTGGCAAAAAAACAAGATATACTGATGATCATTAAATTGTGATAAGTAGTGATAAAGTTATTGGCGAATGAATGGAAGGAGCGCCGAAATGTGAATAGTGTTCTAGTCCATAAAGGGAAAAAACCCTTAATCATTTTTATCACCCACAGTAGCTCTATAGCAAATTAAAAATGCATTCTAAAAATGTGGTTTATTATTTTAAAAAGCCTTCCATTTTACCTCATCTTTTTACATTTAAGGGTTAAAATAGGCACCTCTTCCATCCGTGAAAGGACTTGCGGATGCAGAGCAACAGATGATGGAAGGCAGATAAGAAATCGCCTCATTAGACTTAATTGACCACAAAAAAACCCTGAGTCTTCCCCATTGTACAGTACTTCAAAACGAAAACACTTGAAGATTTTCACAACTAGCCGGGATAATGCCAGTGGAAAAGTAGCAGGGCGTTGAACTTCTGAAACATGGCAGCCCTTTCAGCTATTTAAAGCCAGGAGCTGCTTAAAATCCCTTTAATGGTGAAATTGTTAATGCTACAACTAGGAAGTACATGCCTCTGTAGTAATCCTAGCACTATCTGTTTTCTTCCAGTTTCGCCAGATAAAACATTTTTATTTCAACAGCTAAATGTCTTTTTTGTTCCTTTGACAGCAGCATTTTCTCCCATGTGACAGAAAGAGTAAAGCAATCAAACAGATCAAAGAAACGTATAATAAGGTATGTGTCTAGCCCTCCTTAAATTACTAAGGAATACAAAGTACCGGTAGTAGTATATGGTACCCAGTTAAGCATAGACAGTAGAAGAAGCAAAACAATTTGCATGCAACACCTTTAAAGAGAACCCGAGGTGGGGTTCTAAGAATGATATCCGCACACAGAGGCTGGGTCTGCTTATACTGCCCAGCCTCTGTTGCTATCTCAGTTTCCCCTAAGTTCCCCCTGCTGCACGCTGCTATGCCCTCATAAATCACAGCCGCGCTGTCGACACGCAGCGGGCTGTGTTTACCTATATAGTGTCACTCTTGCCGCTCCCCCGCCTCCTGCATAGCTCCGGTCCCCGCCCGCGTCCCTTCCCTCCAATCAGCGGGGAAGGCAGGGACGTGGGCGGGGACTGGAGCTATGCAGGAGGCAGGGGAGCGGCGAGACTGACACTACAAAGGTAAACACAGCCCGCTGTGACATGCTGCATGTCGACAGCACGGCTGTGATTTATGGGGGCATAGCAGAGCGCAGGGGGAACTTAAGGGGGATTGAGATAGCAACAGAGGCTGGGCAGTATAAGCAGACCCAGCCTCTGTATGCTGATATCATTCTTAGAACCCCACCTCGGGTTCTCTTTAAAGTACTTATGAACTGAAAGGGATATGGAGGCTGCCATATTTATTTTCTTTTAAACAATACAAATTGCCTGGTGGTCCTTGTGATCTCTTTGGTTGCAGTAATATATGAACCACCCACCTGAAACAAGCATGCAGATAATCCAGTTAGACTTCAAGCAGAAACATTTGATCTAAATGTTCATTGTTCAGGAGCTATGGGTAAAAGTATTAGAGACAGATGATAAGCAGAACAGCCAGGCAACCCGTATTGTTTGAAATTATATAAATACAGCAGCCTACATATCCCTTTCATCTATCTCAAACAAAGAAAATCCCCTAAAGAACCGCACCACACAACTTATAATATAGAAAATATAAACATGCTTTAATTGAACAATGGGTTATTTATATCTATCTATATCTATAATGGACCCAAGAGGTAAGTAAAGTGACAAGTGCAAATGTAGCCATGAACATACAAACATGCAGAATAGTATGTGCAAATACAGCAAAAAGTGCCAGTTGGAAAGAACAGTGAAGTAATGAATTAGAATAAGAATCCCCAACAAAGGGGAACAACGTGAGTGCCAAGATGAATGGAGGAAAACCTCAAGTGCAGGTGAGAGAAGGACTTACCACCAGAGGCAGGGAAAGAGGAGGGCAGTGCGGACCCGGACTCTACCTTCGCGATTTGCCGCCAACTGCGGCCTCAGCTGTGCATAATGAACACTGGAGCGTCCCTGACTTAAATAGGAAGTGCGTCACAAGAAGGGGCGGGTAGTCACAGTAAAGGCTTGTACGTGGCCACGTACAAAGAGATCAGAGCGATGCACTCATCTGGAGCGCAGCGCACCGTCCCTCATGGACGCAACAGTCAGGGGGAAGCGCCGTCATAACAACCAATGTAAACAAAATTGCAGCGCAAGTGCGCTAGACATATACAAGGAAGAAGAGACAGGAAAGAGCAGCGGAAAGTAGGCAAAATTGCCTATACATAAGCTTAAAATTAACTCATACACACAAAATGATATTCTACATGATACATTTCGATAGATGAACAGCCACTAACAATATTGTACAATATCCAAAAAACCTTAAAGCGGAATAACACAAGCATATAAATAAGCCATCAAGTGGCCACAGACAGATAATGACATTTAATATCAGTTCTCCAATAGAAGATCCACAATTGGACTGAGACATTTCGGCCTTCTCAATCTGCTGGTAAGTCGATCACCACAACATCAGGAGAAAAATATATAAGACACTACTGAGGCACTAAAAATGAGGAGAAAAGAAAAGGGTTAAATGCGTATAAACTGGTCCTGCAGCAGTAACATCACCTCCCTGCTGTACCCCATATGTAATGAAAAAAATCCAGCCACCTAAAAAGGTGGCAAACGAGAGGGGGAGGGGGAGAAGGAAGAGAAGAACCTCATCTAAACGCACATGATTAAACAACCTGGAATAAATGAACCCTAAATGAATCAAGTAACAATCAAATATCATCAAATATATATAAAGATCTCCAAAAAAAAGAAAAACAGTCGGAAGGGCTCAAGATGAACTAAGCAATGAGGAACAACCCTTGTATATGTGATAATAGACCCGTGAAAGTGTGCCATGATGAAGATAAACAACAGAAAACTGGAGCGATACTCACAGTTACCCTTCTCTCTATCCCTTCCCTTACTTTTATACCTGGACTGGAAGTGCTGTGAGTATCACTCCAGTTTTTAGATGTCAACTTCCATTACGGCACACTTCTATGGGTATAACATCGTTTGGTGTGGGGTGTCTCTTCCCTTACTTGTGCACCTGGACTGGTAGTGCTGTAAGTATCGCTCCAGTTTTCTGTTGTTTATCTTCATCATGGATTGCAAAGGGAGAAACAGAGGTGTGTGCATCTAACCAGTTTCACCTGACTTATATACTGGCTGCCTCAAGTCTATTGACTCATTCAAATTTGAAATTTAAAAGGGGGGGCGCGGATGGGTCCCCCGGCAGTAGTGTTGCACCGGGGGTGTGTCTGTGTCCCCCCCCCCTCGCCCCTTTTTGGTGTGTTTGCACCCAGGATGCGCATATGCACCACAGGTAAGCAATATTCGCAAGGTTAGGGCATCTATCCTTTGGGGGGCAGCGTGGACGGTTCTCTCCGGGCGTAGGCCGCGTCTGGGGAGTATGCCGTTCATGCGTTCTTGCCCCCCCCCCCTGTGGGGGGCAGTTGCGGCGCTCCCGGGCAGTGGATGCTTTGTGGGGGCGTTTGCGCTGCCCTTCATTTCCTGGGGGTACAAGGAGGCCTACACGAGGCGCCCCTGTTGAGATGCAAGTATTTGCGTGGGCCAACTCCTGCAGGTATGTCAGGGAGTTAGCCTTAGATCCTGCACTACTGGTAGGCGATTGCAGTTTGCAACGCTTTGCCATTTTAATTAGACGAAAGTCAGTTAAATTTCAAATTTGAATGAGCCAATAGACTTGAGGCAGCCAGTATATAAGTCAGGTGAAACTGGTTAGATGCACACACCTCTGTTTCTCCCTTTGCAATGCAGTATCTTCATCATGGCACACTTTCACGGGTATATTATCACATATACAAGGGTTGTTCCTCATTGCTTAGTTCATCTTGAGCCCTTCCGACTGTTTTTTTGGAGATATATATATATATATATATATATATATATATATATATATATTTTTATTTTTATTTTTTATTGTTACTTGATTCATTTAGGGTTCATTTATTCCAGGTTGTTTGATCATGTGCATTTAGATGAGGTTCTTCTCTTCCTTCTCCCCCTACCCCTCTTGTTTGCCACCTTTTTAGGTGGCTGGATTTTTTCATTACATATGGGGTACAGCAGGGAGGTGATGTTGCTGCTGCAGGACCAGTTTATACGCATTTAACCCTTTTCTTTTCTCCTAATTTTTAGTGCCTCAGTAGTGTCTTATATATTTTTCTCCTGATGTTGTGGTGATCGACTTACCAGCAGATTGAGAAGGCCGAAATGTCTCAGTCCAATTGTGGATCTTCTATTGGAGAACTGATATTAAATGTCATTATCTGTCTGTGGCCACTTGATGGCTTATTTATATGCCTGTGTTATTCCGCTTTAAGGTTTTTTGGATATTGTACAATATTGTTAGTGGCTGTTCATCTATCGAAATGTATCATGTAGAATATCATTTTGTGTGTGTGTGTGTTAATTTTAAGCTTATGTATGGGCAATTTTGCCTACTTTCCGCTGCTCTTTCCTGTCTCTTCTTCCTTGTATATGTCTAGCGCACTTGCGCTGCAATTTTGTTTACATTGGTTGTTATGACGGCGCTTCCCCCTGACTGTTGCGTCCATGAGGGACGGTGCGCTGCGCTCCAGATGAGTGCATCGCTCTGATCTCTTTGTACGTGGCCACGTACAAGACTTTACTGTGACTACCCGCCCCTTCTTGTGACGCACTTCCTATTTAAGTCAGGGACGCTCCGGCGTTCATTATGCCCAGCTGAAGCCGCAGTTGGCGGCGAATCGCGAAGGTAGAGTCCAGGTCCGCACTGCCCTACTCTTTCCCTGCCTCTGGTGGTAAGTCCTTCTCTCACCTGCACTTGAGGTTTTCCTCCGTTCATCTTGGCACTCACGTTGTTCCCCTTTGTTGGGGATTCTTATTCTAATTCATTACTTCACTGTTCTTTCCAACTGGCACTTTTTGCTGTATTTGCACATACTATTCTGCATGTTTGTATGTTCATGACTACATTTGCACTTGTCACATTACTTACCTCTTGGGTCCATTATAGATATATTTTAGGGATCTGAGGAGGGATGGGGCTATACTATTGTCATTTATACAGTGATTTGTTATTTATTATTGTGTGTATCGGGGCTTGATGTTTTTAATTTGATTTTATATCATTTCTGTAACCCATTGTTCAATTAAAGCTCATGTTTTTATTTTCTATATTATAAGTTGTGTGGTGCGGTTCTTTAGGGGATTTTCTTCGTTTGAGATAGATCTTGGTGTTTTTGATCCCCCTTCTGCACACTCATTATATGTTTATTCATGAGCTATATCATTATTGTTTTGGTACTGGTGCTACCCATTATTGTGTCTGGCTATTGGTACATATCCCTTTCAGTTCATGTGTCCATTAATTGGTAGCTAAAAATAATATCAATTGCAAGTGTTCAAGACGAGACTATTCTCTTCCTCTGTTATAATTTCAAAACAAAAACAAGCAAAAAAAAAAAAGACACTCATGAATCATATTTCCATTTAGAAGCAAATAATATCAGGATTAACAAATGAGCAGTGATGATCCAATGTACCCCAATTCGATTCGAGTACATTCGAATTCGGGTCCGGGTCAAATTCGGGTTCGGCCGTGATTACAACCAGTAGAATTCGATTCAAATTCGGTCCGTGATCGATATTTGAATTCAGGTATTACCCCGAATTAGTGATCACGAATTTGGATGGCCTTAACCACTTAAGGACTGCAGTCATAAAACCCCTTAAGGACCAGAGCCTTTTTTTCCATTCAGACCACTGCAGCTTTCACGGTTTATTGCTCGGTCATACAACCTACCACCTAAATGAATTTTACCTCCTTTTCTTCTCTCTAATATAGCTTTCTTTTGGTGCTATTTGATTGCTCCTGTGATTTTTACTTTTTATTATATTCATCAAAAAAGACATGAATTTTGGCAAAAAAATGATTTTTTTGACTTTCTGTGCTGACATTTTTCAAATAAAGTAAAATTTCTGTATACATGCAGCGCGAAAAATATGGACAAACATGTTTTTGATTAAAAAAAACCCATTCAGTGTATATTTATTGGTTTGGGTAAAAGTTATAGCGTTTACAAACTATGGTGCAAAAAGTGAATTTTCCCATTTTGAAGCATCTCCGACTTTTCTGAGCGCCTGTCATGTTTCATGAGGTGCTAAAATTCCAGGATAGTATAAATATCCCCCAAATGACCCCATTTTGGAAAGGAGACATCGCAAAGTATTCACTGAGAGGCATGGTGAGTTCATAGAAGATTTTATTTTTTGTCACAAGTTAGCGGAAAATGACATTTTGTGACAAAAAAAAAGGAAAAAAAAAATTCCATTTCTTCTAACTTGCGACAAAAAAAAATGAAATCTGCCACGGACTCACTATGCTCCTCTCTGAATACCTTGAAGTGTCTACTTTCCAAAATGGGGTCATTTATGGGGTGTGTTTACTGTCCTGGCATTTTGGGGGGTTGCTAAATTGTGAGCACCCCTGTAAAGCCTAAAGGTGCTCATTGGACTTTGGGCCCCTTTGCGCAACAAGGCTGCTAAAAAAGTGTCACACATGACGTATCGCTGTACTCAGGAGAAGTAGTATAATGTGTTTTGGGGTGTATTTTTACACATACCCATGCTGGGTAGGAGAAATATCTCTGTAAATCACAATTTTTTAATTTTTTTACACACAATTGTCCATTTACAGAGATATTTCTCCCACCCAGCATGGGTATGTGTAAAAATACACCGCAAAACAAATTATACTACTTCTCCTGAGTACGGGGATACCTCATGTGTGGCACTTTTTTGCACCTTAACTGCGCTAAGGGGCCCAAAGTCCAATGAGTACCTTTAAGATTTCACAGGTCATTTTGCGACATTTGGTTTCAAGACTACTCCTCACGGTTTAGGGCCCCTAAAATCCCAGGGCAGTATAGGAACCCCACAAGTGACCCCATTTTAGAAAGGAGACACCCCAAGTTATTTAGTTAGGAGTATGGTGAGTTCATAGAAGATTTTATTTTTTGTCACAAGTTAGCGGAAAATGACACTTTGTGAAAAAAAACAATTAAAATCAATTTCCGCTAACTTGTGACAAAAAAATAAAATCTTCTATGAACTCACAATACTCCTAACTAAATACCTTGGGGTGTCTCCTTTCTAAAATGGGGTCACTTGTGGGGTTCCTATACTGCCCTGGGATTTGGGCCCCTTAGCGCAGTTAAGGTGCAAAAAAGTGCCACACATGAGGTATCCCCGTACTCAGGAGAAGTAGTATAATTTGTTTTGCGGTGTATTTTTACACATACCCATGCTGGGTGGGAGAAATATCTCTGTAAATGGACAATTGTGTGTAAAAAAATTAAAAAATTGTGATTTACAGAGATATTTCTCCTACCCAGCATGGGTATGTGTAAAAATACACCCCAAAACACATTATACTACTTCTCCTGAGTACAGCGATACGTCATGTGTGACACTTTTTTAGCAGCCTTGTTGCGCAAAGGGGCCCAAAGTCCAATGAGCACCTTTAGGCTTTACAGGGGTGCTCACAATTTAGCAACCCCCCCACATGCCAGGACCGTGAACAAACCCCACAAATGACCCCATTTTGGAAAGAAGACACCCCAAGGTATTCCATGAGGGGCATGGTGAGTTCATAGAAAAAAAATTTTTTTGTCATAAGTGAGCGGAAAATGACATTTTGTGAAAAAAACATACAACAATTTCTGCTAACTTGTGACAAAAATAAAATATTCTATGAACTCACCATGCACCTCACGGAATACTTTGGGGTGTCCTCTTTCAAAAATGGCATCATTCGTGGGGTCTGTCCTGGCATTTTAGGGTCTCTGCAATCATTACATGTATGGCCAGTATTAGGAGTTTCTGCTATACTCCTTATTTTGGGCATACGGGTACTGCACTCTGGGCTGAAAGGAAAAATGACAGTCAATCAATCAATCAATGTGGATGAAAAAATATCTGCCAAAAAAATGTGAAAAAAAAAAGAGGGGAAGGCGTCTGCCAGGACATAGGAGCTGCCACCCAAAAACGTCCACCCACTCAGCTCGTATGCCCTGGCAAAGCCGATTTATCCATTCACACCGATCGATGTGGATGAACAAATCATTGCCAGAGTTCTTTTTTGATACAAAGTGCTTGCCAAAGCATAGGAGCTCCGACACCACCCCTCAGCTCATATGCCTCGGCAAACGTATCTTTTTTACTGCAGAGGAGAAATCTCGTCCTGCAGCGCTGCATGCACCGACTTGTGTGTAATCTGACAGACACACAATGCTTCTGTCAGGATGCACCATCAGTGCTGCAGCTGGTTGGTCGGTCGGTCGGTCGGTCCACCTGGAAGGGTAAAGGATGGAAAAAAGAGAGAAAAACACACACAAAAAAAACAAGCAAGCAGCAAAGCAATAACTTCATTAACATCAACTTTTATAAACTTTAATGAACATTTTTAACCCAAACATTAACATTGGGAACCAAACATTAACTTTTTTGCTTACCTGTTTTTTTTTTTTTTTTTTTTTTTCTTCTCTTCCTGAGGACAAACCTCTCGTCCCCCATGGGACAATATGCAAAGTGCAAATCGCACAGAGATGTGGCGAAGTACATTATGCATTTTGTCCCAAGTGAAAGGAGAGGTTTCTGGCAGCACTGTGTATTAGGGTCTCTGGAAACCTGATGTCTGGGTTCACACTGCATATTGGCGTATCCGGTGGGTCGCGCGCACCGCATCGCCCCAAACAGACCTTCAGAGAATACCGCTAGAGTAGCATTCGACAGTAATCGCATTCGGCCTAGTAAGTAACTGCGTCGCCGTAGACTAACATGACTTCCGGGCCGACCCAAATTGCCACAGAAGCCACCCAGTAACGTAGGCATGCACTAGCGTTAAGTCAAGCACTTCCGGCGTAGGGGGGGGGACCGCAAAGTGTGACTTTCGCTAGGCAATTTTTCCTAACGCATCACGCCAGTGTGAAATAGCACAGAGACCCTTGTGTGCCTACTGCTATGTTTGGAGTTCCCTACTCTCTAAAAGTGTATCTGCTCATGATACCTCTGGAAACACTCCCCTAGGCATAGACCAGGCTGGTTAGGACACATGGGACAGTAAACAGAGGTGTCACGCCTTGTTCCAGCCCTGCTGCAGACACGACAACGTTTTCTTGGGGTGCGTTGATTTGGGCCACTCGGAATGGGAAAGGCATAGTGCCTTTCATGCAGCCGGCTAACTGCATTTTGGGGTTGGGCCACTGCACCTCCTGGATATAGGAGTTCCATAACGATGTCTTCCTGGAATTTAAGGAACGCTCCAGTTCTCCCAGCCTTACTGTAGAGAACAAAGCTGTTGTAAATACCCAATTGAATTAGATAAACAGACACTTTTTTATACCAGCGTCTGGTTTTGTGGGAAACTAAATAGGGCCCTAACATCTGGTCATTGAAGTCCACCCCTCCCATGTAAGCATTATAGTCGTGGACGGCGAGGGGTTTTTCAGTGACCTCAGTTGCCCGTTGAATTTGGACTGTCGTGTCTGTGTGAATGGTGGACAGAAGGTAAACGTCCCTCTTGTCCTTACATTTCACCGCGAGCAGGTCATCTGTACACAAGGCAGCCCTCTCCCCCCGTGCAAGCCGGGTACTAACGAGCCGTTGGGGGAAGCCCCGGCGACTAGGCCGCACGGTGCCACAGCAGCAGATCCCTTCTATCTTTAAATGCTGATAGAGGGCCACACTTGTGTAGAAGTTGTCCACATAAAGATGGTACCCCTCCTGGAACAAAGGTGACACCAAGTCCCACACAATCTTGCCACTGCTCCCCAGGTAGTCAGGGCATCCGACCGGCTCCAATTTTGAGTCTTTTCCCTCATAGACCCTAAAACCATAAGTATAGCCTGTGCCCCTTTCACAGAGCTTATACAGTTTCACCCCATACCGGGCGCGCTTGCTTGGGATGTACTGTTTGATGCCAAGGCGCCCGGTAAAATGTATAAGGGACTCGTCTACACAAATGTGCTGTTCAGGGGTATAAGCATCTGCAAATTTTGATGACATGTGGTCTATGAGGGGCCGAATTTTGTGGAGCCGGTCATAAGCAGGGTGGTCACTCCGATGACAGGTTGTGTTGTCATTGAAGTGCAGGAAGCGCAGGATCATCTCAAACCGTGTCCTGGACATGATAGCAGAGAACATGGGCAGGTGATATATTGGGCGCGTAGACCAATAAGACCGCAATACATTCAATTTGACTAGACCCATGTTAAGGAGAAGGCCCAAAAAAGTTTTAAGTTCGGAAACTTGGAGTGGTTTCCACCGGTAAGCCTGGGAATAGTACTTATCCGGGTTGTCGGTGATGTATTGTGTGGCATAACGGTTGGTCTCAGCCACAATTAAGTCGTAGAGATCCTCGGTGAAGAACAGATGAAAAAAGTCTAGGGCCGTTACTAGATTATCTGTCTCCACCTGGACTCCAGTACGGTACGGGTGCGCGGAACCAGGGGATTGCCAATTGGGATTTGCCAGCACCTCTGGAAGACTATGGGTAGTACGGGCCCGTTTTCTTGGTGGCTGCGACTCGGGTCTTAATGCACGTGCCACCGAACCAGTTTCAACTTCCCTTCTGGTGCTCACCACTTCACCAGGGTCTACGGAAGTACTGGTGCCAGGTCCAGGAGATGCTGCGCTGCTGGTGTATGCCTCACCATGAAACCTCAGACCAGCACTAGCACCACTCTGCTGCCCTTGAGGCAGATCCTGCGCCACCTGCGGTCCAGTGACATGGGGTGTGGCACGCCTGGCTCTAGCCGGGACCTCAACCTCGTTATCGCTATCGGTCAGCGAGCCACTGCTGTCCACAGGTTCGTACTCTGACCCAGAAGATTCGTCGGATGAGATGTCCCAATCGTCCTCATCCGACTGGGCCATGTACCTGAGAACCTCATCATCGGAATACCCCTTTCTTGCCATGGTGGGCTGCTAAATTTAGGGGGTATTCCTCTGAGACTACCCAGGAAAAAGAGCACCTACCTAGCAAAAGGGAGTACTTGCGGAGCAGAAAGCTGTGGTCACTGAGTTTTGGAAAAAAAAAATCAAAACTGATCTTTACAGTGCCACAGCTATTGTACAGTGTTTTTTGCAGTGATCAGAAAAAAAATTCTGTCACTGCGGTGGGGCGGGCTGAACGCAAGTGCAGGCGAACGATCAGGCCTGATCGGCAAACACTGCGTTTTTAGTGGATCCTAATGACCCCAATATAGATCTGTGTGCGACCAGTAATGTAATTACTTACAGATACTATATAGTACCAATGCTGATTAGCGACAGTGATGACGCTAATCAGCGACTAATTAGTGACTGTGGTGCGGTGGGCTGAGCGCTAACTGACACTAACACAGGGGCCTAGCTAACTGGCCTAACTGTTAACACTAGTGATACTAAAAACACTATTTTTAGATCACTAGGATAGTGACCGGGGGGGGGGGGATCAGGGGGCAATCAGACAGCAATGGGGGCAATCAGAAACAATCACAGACAATCAGAGGGCAATCCAGGCAATTACAACACAATTAGAGCCAATAAGAGTGATTAGAGGGCAATCACAGCCAGTCAGCGCAATCAAAGCCAATCGCGGGGCAATTGAAGCCAATCACAATACAATCGAAAACCAATCACGAGACAATCGAAAACCAATCACGGGACAATCGAAGCCAATCACGGGACAATCGAAGCCAATCACAGCACAATCGAAGCCAATCACGGGACAATCGAAGCCAATCACGGGACAATCGAAGCCAATCACGGGACAATCTAAGCCAATCACAGCACAATCGAAGCCAATCACAGGACAATCAAAAACCAATCACGGGACAATCTAAGTCAGTCACAGGGCAATTGAGACAATTGGAGCCAATCAAAGCACAATCAAGCGTTATCTAGGGCAGGGTGGAGTGATCAGAGGGAGATATAAGGGCAGGGGGGAGGGTGATCAGGAGCCTGCAGTGACAGGTGGTGACGGGGTGATTGATAGGTGATCGGTAGGTAATTACAGAGGAGAAAATAAGCAAGCAATGCACTGGCGGGGGGTCTGTGGGCGATCTGAGGGTTCGGGTGGGTGATTGGGTGCCCGCAAGGGGCAGATTAGGGTCTAATCTGATGGGTAGCAGTGACAGGGGGTGACGGGGTGATTTATAGGTGATCAGAAGGTAGTTACAGGGTAGAATATATGCAAGCAATGCACTGGCAAGTTGATCAGAGGGGGTCTCAGGGCAATCTGAGGGGGTGGGCGGGTGATTGGGTGCCCAAAAGAGGCAGATTAGGGACTGATCTGATGGGTAGCAGTGACAGGTAGTGACAGGGGGTGATTGATGGGTGATTGATGGGTGATCAGTAGGTGTTTAGAGGAGAGAAAAGATGTAAACAATGCACTTGGTAGGTGTTATGAGGGTGGGCCTGTGGGCGATCTGAGCGTGTGGGTGGGTGATCAGATGCCCGCAAAGGGCAGGTTAGGGTCTAATCTGATGGGTGGCAGTGACAGGTGATGACAGGGGGTGATCGATGGGTGATTGACAGGTGATTGACAGGTGATTACAGAGAATAGCTGTATACAGTACACGGGGGGGGAGGGAGGTCTGGGGGGGGGGTCTGGGGAGGATCTGAGGGTGTGGGGGGGTGATCAGGCGCCCCCAGGGGGAAGTTTAGGACCTGATCTAAAAGATAGCGTTGACAGTTAGTGACAGGGGGTGATTGATAGGTGATTAGGGGGGTGATTGGGTGCAAACAGTGCTGTCAGGGAGTGGGCAGGGGGGGGTCTGATGGGTGCTGTGGGCGATTAGTGTGCAGGGGGGGCAGGATCAGTGTGTGTGTGTTCCAACTCACAGTGCTGCCTTCCTCTCTGGTGGTCGATCGAGCGCTGTGACCACCAGGGAGGAGGCAGCGTGTATAATACGCTTTGTTTACCTAACAAAGCGTATTATACACTTTCAATTGGCCATTTCAAAAAGTTGCAACCCGCCGGCGCTGCTGATTAGCCGGCGGGTTGACGTCACATGTGGGCGGAGCCTAATGCCGGCGATGCGCGCGCACTCCGCACGCGCGATCGACCGCAATCCCCTCCCCCAGGACCCGACGCCATTCTGCGTTACGTGGTCCTGGGGCTGCCACTTTGCCGCCGCCAATATGAAGTAGGCGGTCGGCAAGTGGTTAAAGCTAATTTTTTTTTTTAAAAGGGAAATCACAGTTAAACAAAAAAAAATGATGGAAAACTTTTTTCTGCATTTCTTGTTTATTCTTCTTCACCTTCTTCTTTTTCTTCTCTCCATCTTTTTCTTCACCGTCTTCTTTTTCTGTTTTACCATCTTCTTTCTCATCACCATCATTTTCATCATCTTCTTCTTCACTGGCACCTGATTCCTCTTCTTCTTTTTCTTCTTCTTCTGGGTCATCCTCACATGGTTTTTCATCTACTTCTTTACCTGATTCTTCTTCGTCTTCTTCTTCATCATCATCTGGTTCTTCTTCTTCATCATCACCTGGTTCTTCTTCTTCTTCATCATCATCTGGTTCTTCTTCACCTGGTTCTTCTTCTTCTTCTTCACCTGGTTCTTCTTCTTCACCTGGTTCTTCTTCTTCTTCTTCGAAATTGTTACAGAGGCGCCCAAAGATTAAAATCACTATAACTTAAAAATCCTAAAATGGGGGATACTAGATGACTTACCTCCCCAATGAAGACAGTTTGCACTCGTTCAAAATGACATAATTTATTCTTACTTCACAACAACACTTTGCAACGCGTTTCACGGGTCTATTGCCCGCTTCCTCAGGCAACACAAAATTGGGAGCACTAAAAACAAAACCATATATACATAGTTCATAAAAACCATCTGTTTTTTCAGGTTGGAGCATAATATAAGTATATAAGAGCTTTAACCTATATATCTATACGTTGCACTATAAGCATTCTACACTAAAAACACTTCAATAGTCAATGCAATCATT
This sequence comes from Hyperolius riggenbachi, assembly GCF_040937935.1. Classification (NCBI taxonomy): domain Eukaryota; kingdom Metazoa; phylum Chordata; class Amphibia; order Anura; family Hyperoliidae; genus Hyperolius; species Hyperolius riggenbachi. Next base: position 397,217,439 of record NC_090647.1, on the reverse strand, counting down.
AATATCCATTGATCACTCATACCATAAAAAAAAAAAAAAAAAAAAAAAAAAATTATATATATATATATATATATATATATATATATATATATATATATATATATATATATATATATATATATATATATATATATATATATATATATATATATATATATAAATCATACAAAAAATCATAAAGAAAATCATAAACAATAATAAACAATGGCCCTCTCTAACTATGAATCAATCCCAGTATGAGCCATATGATTGATATACATCTGAGGGTGCCATCCTACCCATAATACATGTCATCCCTTAACAGTGTTTTGTAATAGCATATTACTGAGCCATAGTTTATCACTGAGCTATGGCTGCCATCCATGTATCACATCATTGGTGCAGAATGACTGTCTGACAGTCGGCACCTGTAAATCTACCATGGCTTACCTTAAACAGTCCAGGAGCGGGTTTGACGCCTCTGTAGCTTGTCTGCGCCAAACCTCGCTCCTTATATTCATTGCGGGACTGCGGGGAATAGTCAATGGGGCGTGCGTGTGTTCCCACGCTGGAGGTTGCGTCCTTCCGGCGGATGTGACGCGTACGTCTCAATCGCGCCGTCACACGTTCCCATAGCAACCTCCCGTCACGGTGACTCTCTGCGCTCCAGATTCCAAACACTAGCTGGAGCGCAGAGGTACGGTGGCCCTGTGCAGTGGGGGCTGGCTCTACCTTAGGACGGTTCTCTCCGCCCTGCCTCCATATGTATTCCATTCTATTTTATCCTTATTACGGAGAGAAAAAAGAGGGAGGAAGAGAGGGGAAAAAAAACAAAAAAAGAAAGAAGAAAGAAAAAAAGAAAGAGAAAGAAAATAAGGACAAGAAGAACAGAAAAAGGGGGGGGGGGGGGGGGAGAAGATAGATGAAAACATTAACCTATAATAATGAAAATAATGAAAATAATAAAAATAATAATAATAGTAATGAATAATAATAAAGAAGTTAATAAACGTGAGAGAAATAAATACGAATTATAAAATATAATAAATAATAAATAAATAAATAATAATAATAAATAGAGATTATACATTAAAGTTCACTTAGAGGGTTTTCAAACCCAATTCAGACATAATTCCTCTACACTTTTTTTTTAAAAAGTACACCAGGGTACAATCTGCCATGATCATTGGGCCATAAAATAAATACATATGAGATATATACATCCTTTTTATTAAACCTGCACACTCATATACAATCCCTATTTCCTATTTGCTGTGTGTGGATGTATTTGAGGGGGAGGTATTTAGAGAGTGGAGGGAGAAGAGGGGAGGGGGCGGGAGGGTAGGCGGGGAGAGTCAGAGGAAAAAATAAAAAATGGAATGAACTATGAATCTAAAACTAGTCTAATAGTAATCTAATAGTCACAATAATAATAATATTAATAATAATGATAATAATTATAATTATAATAATAATAGTCTTGCAAAGATTTGTAAAAAAGGGGGGGGGGGAGTGACTGTGAGCACATTTCTCTAACAGAGGATGATGCAGAGGACCCACAGTTTTCAATATGGTTTTTCTAGCACTTCATTTAGGCCATTGGGTGCTAAAGTTTTCAAGGTTTGAATCCAGAATATTTCTCTATTTTTCAGTTGGTTAGCTGCATTATGTCCCATTGGGTTTATTGTTTCTAGGGCTTGAAATGATACTAAGGCTGGGTCACTATTGTGAATATAAAGGAAATGCCTAGATAATCCATGCGTGAGTAATCCCTTAATTATATCCCGCTTGTGCTGACCTATTCTTTCACGAAACCTCTGGGTTGTGCGTCCCACATATTGCATACCACATGGACAGGAGGCCACATAAATTATAAATCTGGACTCGCAGCTAATGTATCGGGTGTTTGATCTTATTGATATGTGATATAACCTGATTGGTTTCCACCAGAAACCTGCAAGCCAGACAACGTTTCTTCTGACACCTATGAACCCCTGCAGGTTGTACAGATCCCTTGGATGTAGAAATGTTCTTTAATTTGCTGGGAGCTAGAATACATTTGAGATTCGGTGCCCTCCTGAAGGTAACCATAGGTTTATCGGGAATATTCCCTTTCAGATATGGGTCCTGTTTCAAAATATCCCATCTATTGTTCAGGATGCACCTGATGTTCCTGTGCTGAATGCTATATTTAGTAAACGTAGATAGCAATTGTGCACTTTATTTCATAATCTTATATATGCGATACTTATTCGTGTGGTTTTGTTTTTTATTTTGTTTTTTTGTTTTGTTTTTTTTTCCCTTCATTGCACAGGTGTTGTTTATTGGTTCTGCATCACACTAGGTTGTATACTGAACCCGGGTTCTCCCCCTGTTGGGCTCAATATTGAGCCTACTGTGGGGTCTTATATCTGACAGCAGCATTGTGTCATTGTACAATACATTGCATTTAGAGTGATTGTTTCATGTGCAGCAGGGATCATGTTGGAATATTTGCTTGGTTTTTAAATGGTTTTATTCTTTATTGAATCATCAGTACTGTGATTATTAATATACCCAATGTTGAATAAAGATTTTTGTTATACTTTTTCAAATTTTGCTGTGGGAGGTGCTATTTTTTAAGGGCTTTCTTCCTCTACCATATAATTGCTCTTGTTTTGAGCCCTAGCACACACAGTTATCTGGTTGAGGTGTTGCAGACACTCCCTAGAAACTAAATACAGCAGCAACAGGAGGAGGAGGAGGAGGAGTGATGTGTGGCAGCAGGCAGTGTAACGGGCCATAATCCCTAGCATTGGTACTGCGGCTGTAATAAACACCATACAGCAGGAGGTTTCGGACAGCAGTCGTGAAGCCCACATTGTGTCCAATACACAACTGGGACAGCACAGTTTTCACCCCAGACACCTCAGAATAATTTTTTTTACAAGAAAATGTAGCTATTGTAGTGGCGTAATAGCTATGGCACATGGCAGCAGCACTTAATTCTGTGGACTCTGGTGGTGGGCACACTGACAGCACGAGGTTAATTACAATAACAGGAGGAGGAGGATTAGTGATGTGTGGCAGCAGGAAATGTAACGGGCCATGGTCCCTAGCGTGGTACCACGGCTGTAATAATAAACACCAACAGCAGGAGGTTCCGGACAGCAGTCGTGAAGCCCACATTGTGTCCAATACTCAACTGGGAAAGCACAGTTTTCAACCCAGATACCTCAGAATGTGTTTTTTTTTTCACAAGAACAACAATAACAACAACAATAATATTTATATAGCGCTTTTCTCCCTGGGGACTCAAAGCGCTGTGACCCTGCATTATGCCGTCTCAAAGGCTAGTAAAAAAAAAAGGTGAGTTTTTAGCCTTTTTTTAAAGCTGTCCAGAGAGGGAGCCTATCGTACTGATTGTGGAAGTAAGTTCCATAGAGTAGGGGCTGCATAGGAAAAGGCCCGAGCACCAAATGTTAAGTGTATCCTGGGAATAACCAGCTTCATCTTGTTGGCAGAGCGGAGGGTGCGTGGAGGGGCATAAAGTTCCAATAGATCCGCTATGTATTTGGGTCCCATGTGGTGTAGAGCCTTGAATGTCAGCAGGCAGATCTTAAAATTGATTCTCCATTTTACTGGTAACCAGTGAAGAGTTTGCAGTACTGGGGTGATGTGTGAGCTGCGGGGGGCATTGGCTAGGAGTCTGGCTGCAGCATTCTGTACTAGCTGTAAGGGGCGCAGAACCTTTTCTGTAGATCCGATGAACAGGGCGTTGCAGTAGTCTAGGCGGGGGGATACAAATGCATGAACCAGGGCAGGTAGGTCTTCAGCTGGGATAAGGTGTTTGATTTTCGCTATATTTCTTAGATGGAAGAAGGAAGACTTGACGACAGCTCATATCTGCTGTTTGAATTTTAGATTTCCATCCAGGATCACCCCAAGGTTTCGCACAGAGTCTTTATACTGTACAGTATCTCCCCCAATTGCTAGTTTGAGGTGGTGAGCGTTTTGAACTTTATCCATCATGTGTGGACCACCTACCACCAACACCTCTGTTTTGTCAGAGTTCAGCCTCAGCCAGCTGGTGTTCATCCAATTTTGTAAATCCACTAGACACGCATTTATGGATGCTGATGGGTCTTGGGTGCCAGGCTTGAAGGACAGATACAGTTGTGTGTCATCTGCATAACAATGGTATCCTAGGCCATAGTTTTGGATTATTTTGCCCAGTGGGAGCATGTAGACTGCAAAGAGTAATGGTGATAGTACAGAACCCTGTGGAACTCCATAGGGAAGTGGCACTGGATTAGAGTAGTGTGTGCCCAGACATACTTGCTGTGTCCTGCCAGATAGGAAGGTCTGAAACCAGCTAAGAACAGTACCCCTTAGGCCACAGTAATTCTTCAGTCGCTGGATTAGTATTTCATGATCCACAGTATCAAATGCTGCAGACAAGTCAAGAAGAATCAAAATTGAGCAATCACCCTTGTCCCTTGCAGTAAGTAGATCGTTCATTACTCTGACTAATGCCGTTTCAGTGCTGTGCCTTTTCCTGAATCCTGACTGAAAAGAATCAAAGATGTTGTTATCTGTAAGCCTGGCTTCCAGCTGGTTGGCGACTACTTTCTCGATAACTTTTGATAGGAATGGTAAGTTCGCCACCGGTCTGTAGTTGGTTACAGAATCAGGATCTAGTGATGGTTTCTTCAAGAGGGGTTTTATGATCGCTTTCTTTAGTTCTTCTGGGAAAAGTCCACTTTGCAAGGAGCACTGAGTGATTTTGTGAAGTGCTAGCCTGATCAGCTCTGGGCACTGCATTAAGGATCCAGTTGGGCCAGGATCCAGGTCGCAGGTAGTGGGGCGGAGACTTTGAATGAGAATTCCAAAATCTTCTTCACTCAGATTTTCAAAGACTTGCCATGGTGGTACGGTAGTAGGCAGATGCAAAGTCCAGTGGTCAATTGATTTTGGTGTAATGCTGGCACGGATGGTAGACACCTTGTTTGTGAAGAAGGCAGAGAATTCTTCACACCTTTCCCTGGAGAATGTGGTTGGGGCTTTTAGGCAGGAAGGATTGCAGAGTGATTCCACTGTGTGGAAGAGTTGACCAGCTCTGTTGTTGGCTGTAGATATTTTTTGCGAGATAAAGTCTGATTTTTTCTTGGTTATTGCTTGTTGGTATTGTCTGAGGTGTTGCATTAGGCTAGATTTGTGCTCCTCAGACCCCGATTTACGCCACTGTCTTTCAAGTCTGCGCCCTTTCTTTTTTAGATCCATGATGGTTTTGTCAAACCAATTAGCTTTCTGCTTTTTGGTTGCCGATTTGGTGCGCCATGGGGCAATACTGTCCAGTGTTTCATATATCGTGTTGTTGTACTGGGTTACTAGAGTGTTTGGGTCCATTTGACTGTGGAGCAGATTTGTAAAATCCAGGTTGGCAGTTATCCTCTCCGGTGTTAATTTATTCAGGGGACGGATTTTGATTGTTTCTTTAGGGAGCTGCTTGATAGGGTGATGTTCAATAGTAAACTGTATTATGTATGTGATGGTCTGACCACACCACTGGGGTTACTGTTATGTTACTAATGTCCATTCCAAGGTGGAACAGTAAGTCTAGCGTATGCCCTACTCTGTGGGTAGCAGATTTTACAACTTGTGTGAAGCCTAGTCCACCCATGAGATTTATTAGTTCATTTGCATTTTGTGATTGAGTGTTATCAGCCCAGACGTTGAAGTCACCAAGGATGATCCATCTCGGATAAGACAGAGTTAGCATTGCCAGGAGTTCTGAGAATTCCTGTAGGAATGGGTCAGCATCTTTGGGGGGACGATAAACCACTAAAATTCTGAAGCCTTTACCAGCTGAGATCTGGGCACCTATACATTCAAAAGACTTTGTTGAGCCAACATTCAGGGCTCTGAGCTGCAGAGTTGTTTTGCCACAAATTGCTACACCCCCTCCTCTGCGGTCTCGTCTTCCCTCACTTAGGACTGAGTAATTGTATGGGATGGTTGCTTCCAATGTGGGGTCCGCATTGGCATCAATCCAGGTTTCAGTGATGCATGAAAAATCGCATGTCTGAATAAGGCCCGCAATAATGGCTTATTGTTTATAGAGCGGGCATTGCAGAGCAATGCGGTGACTGCATGGGGCTTAGCATTGGCGACTGGGTTCACTGCCGGGGTGTTACTGCACTGACTAGGGTCATGGTAACTTCTGCTACTTTCAGCCTCTGATTTCCAGTACACATCACTGGAGATCGCTGGAAAGTTCTTTCCCTTGAATGGGCCTGGGTCCCTGAAGTTGGACTGAGTCTGAGTGTGGCATTTTTTATGGGCCTGGCCACCTTTTTTTCCTCTGTGCATTTTATTTAAAATCCCTAGAGATTGCAGCAAATTAGCTTGTTTTTTCCCAATGTGAGATGCAGCTCTTGATGGCCTGAGAGATAGTAAGAAGCTGGCTGTATAGATCAACATTTCTCTTTGGGAAGGAATGGGTTAAGTAAGCTCTTCCTTTGATTGTTGTTGTTTATCAGTTGGGGGTAGACAAAAGCAAACTGCTGGCCTTGTGAATCTGCTAGGAGAGGTGTGAAAATTCCATTGATATGCAGAAACATGGGGCCTACTAAGGTTCACTTAGAAAGGCAAAATAGCTACAAAAATAGTAGCTATTTTGACTGTGTGTTAAATAGCTAGTGGCAGCCAGCAGCGCATAATGGAGTGGACCCTGGTGGAGGTGGTGGGAACACAGACAGGAGGTTTAATGCAGCAGCAGAAGGACATACATGGCAGCAGGCAGCCTAGGCCATGGCACCAAGCGATAGTACCACAGCACCTAAAGAAAAACCAGGCCAAATTTGCAGGGGACTGAAGGTTGATGAGGTTAAAGTCATGCATTTTGGTCTAACCAATGGTCTAGCACCATACAAAATAAATGGGATACAGTTGGGGACTTCAAACTTGGAGAAGGACTCAGGAGTACTCATCGACAACAAGTTAAATAATCGTACTCAATGCCAAGCCGCTGCAGCTAAAGCTAACAAAATTTTGGGCTGCATTAAAAGGGAAATAAAAACTCGAGATGCTAGCATAATATTGCCCCTGTTTAACTCTCTAGTAAGGCCACATCTGGAATATGGAATTCAGTTCTGGGCACCACATTACAAAAAAGATATTGCAGTTTTAGAGCAGGTGCAGAGATGAGCAACAAAATTGATACGTGGGATGTATGGTCTCACTTACCAAGAAAGGTTAGATAAACTGGGTTTATTTAGTCTAGAGAGAAGACGCCTTAGAGGGGATCTAATTAACATGTATAAATACATCAGAGGGCAATATAATAGCTTGGCGGATGAGATTTTTGTCCCTAGGTCTTCTCAAAGGACTAGAGGACATGATCTGTGCATGGAGGAAAAATGTTTTAGCCATTTATTTAGGAAAGGGTTCTTTACAGTAAGAGTGATTAAGATGTGGAATGCATTGCCACAGGAAGTCGTTATGGCAAACTCTATACCTACATTTAAAGGGGGCTTAGATGCTTTCCTTGCTTTGAAAGACATTCATGGCTACAATTACTAGGTAAAGCCTGATGATGTTGGTCCAGGGATTTTGTCTGATTGCCATCTGGAGTCAGGAAGAAGTTTTTCTCTTTTGGGGCTGGTTGGACCATGCCTTGTAGCGTTTTTTTCGCCTTCCTCTGGATCGAGCAAGTGCTTTCCTATTGTTAAACCTAGCGATTTACCTCCTATACACATTCTCTACCCATATATTATATTACTGTATAGTTAGATAGTGAATTGAGTGTTATAGTTCAGTCAGCTAGTGTAGTGTATATACTGTATACTGTGCTAGGCTAGTGTTAGGTCTGTGTGCAGGCTAGGCCTGCTAGCCTAGGTAGCCTTGATTGCATCTGTGTGTGACAGACTTTGATTGCCACTGTCGGTCACTCGCGTTAGTTATCGACTACTAGTCTACTACACTACTACTACTAGGTATTATAGTTAGTTGTTATTTACCTACGTACTACTTTACTTAATTTCTACTGTTAGTCGTTGAGTTTATTAGCTTCAGTACTGTGTTAGTTACTGTACAGGCCACCAGCATCTGTTGTGATCTGTGACTGCCTGTCACATCTCTGCCTGACCCTATTGATTGTGTCAATGTGTGGCAGACTTTGACTGCCACTGTCGGTCACACGCGTTAGTTATCGACTACTAGTCTACTACACTACTACTAGGTATTATAGTTAGTTGTTATATACCTACGTACTACTTTACTTAATTTCTAGTTTATCATCTTCGGTACTGTGTTAGTTACTGTACAGGCCAGCATCTGTTGTGATCTGTGACTGCCTGTCACATCTCTGCCTGACCCTATTGATTGCGTCCGTGTGTGACAGACTTTGATTGCCACTGTCGGTCACACGAGTTAGTTATCGATTACTGTAGACTACACTACTAGTACTGTCAGTCTACTATTATTTAAGGGGGAAAAAAACTTTTTTTTGTGGTCACTCACCCACCAAACCAGACTCTTTATTAAAGTTTACACCCTTTACCGCCCTTTCCACATATATATATTTTTTAAGTTTTTCTTACTGTATTTGTATAATTGTACGATGACTGGCAGAAGTAGAGGCACCAGCAGAAAAGGCAGCGCCATTGCCAAAGCCACTGGCGGCAGGTCTGTGACAGGTCCGCTGCCAGCCACTGACCGCAGAGTTGTGAAGGAGGGAGCAGTAGCAGGTTGCACCCATCTTTGCCTTGGGTCATCGTCCCTGGCCCATTGCGGAGAGTCAGGCACAGGCTGTGGTGGAAATGATGGCGGAGCAGCAAGCCACTGTTTCCAGCCAGACCTCCAGCGCCAGCGAGACCAGTGGGCACCACCAGCTCGCCGGTCCTCCACCTCTCACGAGTCACGACTAATAGTTGTCCTATGGACAGATTCCACCACCTAACCTGTAGATCTCTGCAGCTCGTCCTATACAGCAGGGCCTCGAAAAAGTCCTGGTCTGTTATACCTTGTACTCTCACAGTCAGGACTTGCGTCACGTGCCATGCCTGCTGCCTTCCTTGTGGTGGTAGCCGTTTCTTAGGTTCCAACTCCGGACCGGAATCGAACCAGGATTCCCTGGCCTATTACCCGCTGTGGACACCATGGTACTGAGAAAGTATCAAAGAAAGTTTATCGCACAGTTGAATGGATGCCAGATTTGCCCTCCCTAACATTTTCGTTGAAGGTACTGTAGAGCCAGCAGAAAAAGTAATTTAAAAAAATATATGTAAGCTTTAAACTATGGTCGAGAAAGAACCATTGAAAGTTGATAAGGCAGTCAGACATTACCTGACATCACTGAGTGAGGAAGAGCAATCTCGCCATGGTGCGCACCAGTCCAGCACGGCCGTTTGGTCTGTCAGTGTGAAGCAGTACGCTAATTACACTACCTGATTGATGTATACACATGCAAGATGTTTTAAAGCACTTTAGGCCTGCAATTTAGCATTCAATGTGATTTCTGCCCTTAAAACGCTGCTTTGCGTCAAATCCAGATTTTTCTCCAGGACTTTTGGCGTGTATCCCACTCCGCCATGCCCCCCTCCAGCTGTTAGACCCCTTGAAACATCTTTCCCATCACTTTTGTGGCCAGCATAAATGTTTCTAGTTTTCAAAGTTCGCCGCCCCATTGAAGTCTATTGCGGTTCGCAAAAGGTCGCAAGTTCGCGAACATTTGCGGAGGTTCGCGAACCCGGTTCACGAACCTAAAATCGGAGGTTCGGGCCATCTCTACTGCTGTCCGGAACCTCCTGCTGTTGGTGTTTATTATTACAGCCATGGTACCAACGCTAGGGACCATGGCCCGTTACATTTGCTGCTGCCACACGTCACTCCGCCTCCTGTTGCTGTAATTTACCTCCTGCTGTCTGTGTTCCAACTGCCAAGGTCCACAGAATTAAGCGCTGCTGCCATGCACTAATTGCTATTACCCCACTACAATAGCTACATTTAAAAAAAATAAAAATAAAAAATACTGAGGTGTCTGGGTTGAAAACTGTGCTGTCCCAGTTGTGCATTGGACACAATGTGGGCTTCACAACTGCTGTCCGGAACCTCCTGCTGTTGGTGTTTATTATTACAGCTGTGGTACCAACGCTAGGTACCGTGGCCCGTTACATTGCCTGCTGCCACACGTCACTCCTCCTCCTGCTGCCACATTTCACCTCGTGCTGTCTGTGTTCCCACCGCCAGGGTCTGCAGAATTATGCACTGCTGACATGCGCCACTAGCTATTATTACGCTACAAATTTAGCTATGCTGTTGAAGGACAAATTTTACAACAGTTGAGTTCTGTAAGGGAAAAAAATTAAGTTGGGTACAAGAGGAAGAATATGAACACAAAAAAAAAAAATGGTGGTGAAGAAGAAGAATAAGAAGAAGAGTAAACAAGAAATGCAGAAAAAAGTTTTCCTTCAATTTTTTTTTTTATTATTACATCTATTTAATTGTGATTTCCCTTAAAAAAAAAAAAAATAGCTGTAAGGCCATCCGAATTCGTGAACATGAATTTGGGGTAATACCTGAATTCAATTATCGATTACGATTCGAATTTGAATCGAATTCTACTTGTCGTGATCACGGCCGAACCCGAATTTGACCCGGACCCGAATTTCAATGTACTTGTAAGGGATGACGGAGCCGCCGCCGGAACGCACGTGGCGGTGGACTCCGCATCCCAGGGGGATTCAGCTCTGCTGCCGGCACGGGCAATGGGGCAGCCGACGGAGTCCGTAAGTCCGACGGACTCCACCGCACGCTTGATGCCCAGAGGCTTCCCCGCCCTCTCGCCGGCTCAGTGCATGAGATTAACGCGCAGACAGGAACTTTATCATTCCCGAAGGGGAGTCAGCTGACCAGGGATTGGCTGGGCAGCTGGGGGACGCTGCTAGAGCGTTCCCCCAGCATAAAAGGAGCTGTCTGTCAGTTGCTCCTTGTCTGCTGTCGTGAATACACTGTTGTGTTAACGCTCAGACCTTAGCTAGTGCCCTGGTGTTGATACTAAGGATTTTACACCTTAGTTAGGATTGAATTTTTGATATTGTATCTGTGTTTTGACTTCGGCTATCCTTGACTACTCTCTCTCTCCACGTTATTGTACCTTTGCCTATCTGATTCTTGTTGCCGACCTCTGCCTGATTTCCTATTACTCTTCTGCCTTCTGTTCTTGTACTGCTGCCGTCATCTCTGTTGCTGAACCCTTGCCTGTCTGACTTTTCTTCCTTCAGTGGATCGTCTCCCACTGGAGGGTTATCTCTGAGGCTTGCCTTTCCGAGACGCCTGCCCCAAGCAGACGATTACTGCTAGGGGTCGAGATTCCTCACTCTGCCTGGTTAGAGGATCTCACTCACGGGGTTCCCATTCAGAGGTAACCACACCTCTGAGGAATTGCCGTGTGGTGGATATTTCCACACTTCCGTGATATATTATTGTCTTTATTGTGTTCTTTTGCTGGTGTCCAGAGGTTAGCGATATATCGGATTATCGGTGATACTGCAGATCATCAATCATCGGGTATATATCTGCATTCTTGGTGATACTGCAGATCGCCAATAATCAGATTCTCTCTGTGTGTTGACACCGATCGTTACAGAACAGCAGACCACTAGTATGGAAGCACTACGCAGTCAGATCGAGACTCTAGCCACCTCATTTAACAACCTTATTGAGGTGGTTAATTCACAACAGACTCAGATCGATCAATTGGCTGGGTCTGTACGAGTCTTACAGACGACTGTGGCCACTGTGCAACCCCCTCCGGTCACAGATCTTCGTATGCCAGTGCCCGAAAAGTTTTCAGGGCAAAGATCCAACTTCCAGAACTTTCGCAACCAGGTTTTGTCTTGTTTTGAACTACAACCAACTGCGTCAGGTTCTGAGCAGCAAAGGGTGACCTTTATTAAGTCAACAGTATGCACAGGGGTGTCTGCGGGCTTCAGGTAATGATTAATATTGTGGGGAGTTCCTATGGCAGGAGGGGTCACCAATCCTCCCAAACATCCAGTCAGTCCACGCAATTCCCACAAGGAACTCAACCCTTAGCGGATACTTATCCAACGATGTCCATTTATTGAAGTGTTACACGAGTATACACAGCATATCACCTCCAGCACAATGTTTCGGGCGAGGTGCCCTTTGTCAAGTGCTCGAAGTTTCACATAGGAATAACACATTTATAGAATCATTCCACCTAACCACACCTTACATAAGGGGGTGGGACCAATACCTATTGCATTTTAACCCTATGAACAGCTAACTCTATAAAAAACACCTGAGACTGAAGTCCTCATTTAAGCCCCCTGGCGACTGCGTCCCCAGCCTATCCATCCACCAGGCCTCCCTCCTCAAAAGTTCCCTGATATGATCCCTACCCTCATGTCTCGGGACCACCTCCAAAACCTGCCAGCGCAATTGACTGACACTGTGGCCCAACTCAAAGAAATGTCTGGCGAGTGGTGGATCCTTTCTGGAATCCTCTTGCTCAACACCTGTGACCTTTTTTGGTTTTTTGATGTTACTTTTGTGTTCATTTAATCGGGTCTTAATGTCCCTTGTGGTCTGTCCCACATAGGCGAGACCACAGGGACACTTGATAAAATAAACCACTCCTTTTGTGTCACAGGTGGCGAAATCTCTAAGCAATATACCCTCACCTGATCGAGGGTGGTGGACCTTAGGCCCTTTGATAATGTTATTGCAGTGTTGGCAATGCAAGCACGGGAAAGTACCCTTTTTAGGGGTACCCAGGAACATTTGTTTAGCCCCCTCGGGTCTACCGATGTCAGCTCGGACGAGATGATCCCTTAGGGACTTACCCTTTCTATACACAAATCTGGGGGTGGCCCTGCAGACTGACAGCAACTGGGGATCCGCAGTCACCATGGGCCAAAACCTGACTATCATATCCTTTAAGATGGCGGATTCACGGCAAAAAGTAGTAATAAAATTCAATTCTCCCCTCTCACCATCATTTGTCTTTTCCTTATAGATTCTCAGTGTTTCTCTCCCCATCATCCCCACCTCACTGGCTAATTCCTCACATTTCTTGCGATTATAACCCCGTTTAACAAAATCATCAGTGAGGAGCTGCGATTGTCTGCGATAAAGCTCATCAGATGAAGTGATTCTTCTCACCCTGATGTATTGACTCTTAAGGAGTCCATCAATGAGGGGCTTCGGGTGACAGCTAGTGGCTAATAAAAAGCCATTCTTATCTGTCTCCTTTCTATACAAATCCGTCTCGAAACTACCATTTTTCACCCGAACCTCCACATCAAGGAAATGCAAAACCTCTTTGTCATAATCCATCTTAAATTTCATAGTATCATGTACACTATTGAGCTCCTCGAAAAACAACAGCAGCTCCTCCTCTGAACCTGTCCATCCGAAAAATAGATCATCAATGAATCTGCAGAACCCCCTGATCTTTCCATGGTGGCCCCCATTTAAAATGAATGTTTTTTCAAAGTCTAACATGACAATATTTGCCACCGTAGGGGCATAAGGGGCCCCCATGGGAATGCCGAGGGTCTGCAGAAAATAATCACTGCCAAATCTAAAATAAGCATGTGAAAGGCTGAACTCTAGTATGGTGAGAATGAACAAGAGCAACTCATTACTGATCCCTTCATTCACCTTCAATCTGTCTTCAACAGCACTCAAAGCTTCATTGTGAACAATGTTATTATAGAGGTTGATAACATCCAAGCTGACCAGATACCTCAAATCATCTACAACAATTTTATCCAGCGTGTTCAAAAACTGGGTGGTGTCCCTAAGGCACCTCTCCTCAGCTTTAACAACAGGCTGGAGCCAGGTGTCTACAAAGACCCCCAATGGTTCCAAGAGGGAATCCACAGCAGAAACAATGGGCCGCCCGGGGGGATGTAACAGGTCCTTGTGGACCTTGGGCAATGTGTAGAAAACCGGGACCCTGGGTTTCTCTTTCTTAAGTGCAATACATAACTCGTTGCTAATAACATTGTCACTGGCCGCCTCATCTAACAATCTGTCAATTTCAATCTTAAAGTCCCGGGTAGGATCATCCGGCAGCAATCTATACACTGAACTGTCCAACAGCTGTCGTTTGGCCTCCTTGATATAATCACTTTTATTTTGCACGACTATTGCCCCCCCCCCCCTTATCCGCTTTCTTAATAATAATCGAAGTGTCCCTCTTCAAACTAGTGAGTGCCCTCTGCTCAGCTTTGGATAAATTGTATGACAACTTTCTGGTGGAAATAGCCTTCTCAGTTTCTGCTATCACAGTCTTTTCAAACAGATCCAGTGCAGTGCTGGTCAGCGGTGCTTCTGCGGTACTTCTAGGCTTTAACTTATCAGGGACGTCCAGCCCTTTAGTAACACTCCCTGTTGTGATACCTTTCGTGGCTCTATTCAATGCATGCCAGGCACGCCACTTAACATTCCGTGTGAACCTATAAAGATCCACTTTTGCATCAAACATTCTAATGCCATGTCGGATGGACAGGTTCAGAGGAGGAGCTGCTGTTGTTTTTTCGAGGAGCTCAATAGTGTACATGATACTATGAAATTTAAGATGGATTATGACAAAGAGGTTTTGCATCTCCTTGATGTGGAGGTTCGGGTGAAAAATGGTAGTTTCGAGACGGATTTGTATAGAAAGGAGACAGATAAAAATGGCTTTTTATTAGCCACTAGCTGTCACCCGAAGCCCCTCATTGATGGACTCCCTAAGAGTCAATACATCAGGGTGAGAAGAATCACTTCATCTGATGAGCTTTATCGCAGACAATCGCAGCTCCTCACTGATGATTTTGTTAAACGGGGTTATAATCGCAAGAAATGTGAGGAATTAGCCAGTGAGGTGGGGATGATGGGGAGAGAAACACTGAGAATCTATAAGGAAAAGACAAATGATGGTGAGAGGGGAGAATTGAATTTTATTACTACTTTTTGCCGTGAATCCGCCATCTTAAAGGATATGATAGTCAGGTTTTGGCCCATGGTGACTGCGGATCCCCAGTTGCTGTCAGTCTGCAGGGCCACCCCCAGATTTGTGTATAGAAAGGGTAAGTCCCTAAGGGATCATCTCGTCCGAGCTGACATCGGTAGACCCGAGGGGGCTAAACAAATGTTCCTGGGTACCCCTAAAAAGGGTACTTTCCCGTGCTTGCATTGCCAACACTGCAATAACATTATCAAAGGGCCTAAGGTCCACCACCCTCGATCAGGTGAGGGTATATTGCTTAGAGATTTCGCCACCTGTGACACAAAAGGAGTGGTTTATTTTATCAAGTGTCCCTGTGGTCTCGCCTATGTGGGACAGACCACAAGGGACATTAAGACCCGATTAAATGAACACAAAAGTAACATCAAAAAACCAAAAAAGGTCACAGGTGTTGAGCAAGAGGATTCCAGAAAGGATCCACCACTCGCCAGACATTTCTTTGAGTTGGGCCACAGTGTCAGTCAATTGCGCTGGCAGGTTTTGGAGGTGGTCCCGAGACATGAGGGTAGGGATCATATCAGGGAACTTTTGAGGAGGGAGGCCTGGTGGATGGATAGGCTGGGGACGCAGTCGCCAGGGGGCTTAAATGAGGACTTCAGTCTCAGGTGTTTTTTATAGAGTTAGCTGTTCATAGGGTTAAAATGCAATAGGTATTGGTCCCACCCCCTTATGTAAGGTGTGGTTAGGTGGAATGATTCTATAAATGTGTTATTCCTATGTGAAACTTCGAGCACTTGACAAAGGGCACCTCGCCCGAAACGTTGTGCTGGAGGTGATATGCTGTGTATACTCGTGTAACACTTCAATAAATGGACATCGTTGGATAAGTATCCGCTAAGGGTTGAGTTCCTTGTGGGAATTGCGTGACCTTTATTAAGACCTTATTGTCCGGGGACTCACAAATCTGGGCATATGGTCTTTCACCTGAGGATACAACACTGACGTCAGTTGAAGAGTTCTTTAAAGCAATGGCTATAATTTATGATGACCCGGATGCTTCGATCACTGCTGAGAGGAAGCTCAAAACTCTCAAGCAGGGTCGAGATTCGGTGGAAGTATATGCGGCCGAATTCAGACGGTGGGCTGTGTCATCTAGGTGGGGGTCCTACGCTTTATTAGACTGTTTCCTCTCAGGCCTTTCAGACGCAGTCTCTGAATTGATGTTAGGACACCCAGAACCCAAATCTGTCGATGACGCCATTTCTCTGGTGATACGGGCAGATCGCAGATTGCGCTATCAGCGCCAATCGAGAGGCAGGAATGCAGTAAGGTCTCGCTCTTATGCATCTTCAGCGCATACCCCTCCTACTGACGAACCAATGCAAATCGGACACTCTCGGTTGACTCGAGCCGAGAAAGAGCGCAGAAGAGCGGAAAATCTTTGTCTATATTGTGCAGAGCAGGGTCATATTGCTCAAAATTGCCCCAGGAAATCGGGAAACGCTGCTGTCTAGGTGTAGTTAGAGGTAATACCCTAGACGCACAGAGCTTACCTCTAAGTCAGAATAATCGGTTACTCCTCCAGTGTTCCATTTTCTGGGGGAATTTTACTGTTTGTACGGAAGCTTTCGTGGACTCTGGGTCCGCGGCCAATTTTATAGATTACAAGTTTGTGAAAGGGCTGGGTGTGCCTTTACAACCCTTAGACCGACAAATCGTCGTCACAGCAGTGGACGATTCTCCCCTACAGTGCAGACAACCTCTCTCCCAGACCCCGATGTTGTCTTGCACGATAGGGGTTCTGCACAAGGAGAGTTTACAGTTCCTTGTTTTACACATGGCAACCTCCACGGTGATTCTTGGGATGCCTTGGTTGCAACTCCACTCCCCGCAGATAGACTGGGCCTCAGGTCAGCTACTCAGTTGGTCGTCTTTTTGCCACAATCATTGTTTGGGGAAGATTTCTATGTGTGCCACCAAGATAGATGTTACGGGGGTACCCATACAATACACCGAGTTCGCTGACGTCTTCTGCCCTAAGTCTGCTTATAAACTCCCACCTCATCGGAGTTTCGACTGTCCCATTGATCTAAGATCCGGTTGTATGCCCCCTAGAGGTCATCTTTATAACCTGTCTGGGCCGGAGAAATTGGCAATGCGGGAGAACATTACAGACAATCTGGCAAAAGGTTTCATCCGCCCTTCCCGGTCGCCAGCCGGGGCAGGGTTTTTCTTCGTTAAGAAGAAGGACGGTGGTCCTAGACCTTGTATCGATTATCGAGGTCTCAACAAGATCACCATAAAGAATCGCTATCCATTGCCTTTAGTAGACGATCTCTTTGCCCAAATTACCAATGCCAGTATCTTCTCAAAATTAGACTTACGTGGGGCATACAACCTGGTGCGCATCAGGGATGGTGATGAGTGGAAGATGGCCTTCAATACACCCGACGGGCATTACAAGTATCTAGTTATACCCTTCGGGTTGTGTAACGCCCCAGCCGTCTTCCAAGAACTAATAAATGAGGTCTTCAGAGAAGTTTTGGGGAAATTCGTTCTGGTCTACCTTGACGACATATTGATCTTTTCTCCGAACCTCGGAGAACATCGTAAGCATGTCAAGTACGTTTTAAGGAAATTGAGAATGAATTCACTCTATCCAAAACTAGAGAAGTGTGTCTTTGAGGTCACTCAAATTCCTTTTCTGGGCTATATTATTTCAACCTCAGGTCTTGTGATGGATCCAGAAAAGGTTTCGGCTGTCCTAGAGTGGCCGCAACCAGTGGGTTTGAAAGCATTTCAAAGGTTCCTGGGCTTCGCCAACTACTACCGGAGATTTATCAAGGGATTCTCTTCGGTAGTAGCCCCTCTGACTAGTCTAACCAAGAAGGGGGCTGACCCATACCATTGGTCATCAGAGGCTCAGTCAGCCTTCAGTACTCTGAAAAAGATGTTTTGCTCTGCACCTATTCTGAGACATGTTGATGTCACCCTCCCCTTCATGGTGGAATTGGATGCCTCATAAATTGGGGTGGGGGCGGTCCTGTCTCAACGTTCAGGTCCACAGGGCAAGACACATCCCTGTGCCTATTTCTCATGGAGATTTTCTCCTGCGGAGAGAAACTACGATATAGGCAACATGGAACTCCTCGCCATTAAACTGGCCTTCCAAGAATGGCGTCACTGGCTGGAGGGGGCAGAACACATTATTGTGGTATATACCGACCATAAGAACTTGGAGTACATTGAGGGCGCCAAGAGGCTTACTCCCCGACAGGCCCGCTGATCTTTATTCTTCTCTCGTTTCAGATTTGTCATCACCTACACCCCAGGTTCTAAAAATGTTAAGGCGGATGCTCTCTCCAGGTGTTTCGAACTCAAGACAGTTCAGTCTATACTTCCAGAGGGCATTATATCCAGTAAGATAGTGCTAGCTGCCACGGAAACATGGGAGGATTGGTCTGCTACACTAGCATCCTACCAGTTAGATACCCCGGAAGGGAAACCAGAAGGGGTCCTCTTCGTACCACTTCCCTTCCGATTGCAAATCCTGCAGCTGTTCCATGCCCATAAGAATGCGGGTCACCCTGGACTCACTCGCACTCTGAATTTGCTCACTAGGTGCGTGTGGTGGCCCTCCTTGGCCTCGGATTGTAAGGAGTTTGTCAGAGAATGTGTTGTGTGTGCCAGTAGCAAGCCTTCTCACCTTGCTCCAGTGGGAACTTTACAATCCTTGCCAACACCCAGTGAACCATGGACCCATCTGTCCATGGACTTCATTGGTGAGCTCCCCAGATCAGAAGGCATGTCAGTTATATGGGTAATCGTGGATAGGTTCAGCAAGATGGCCCATTTTGTTCCCCTTAAAGGATTCCCTTCGGCCCAGGAGCTGGCCGATCTCTTTGTACAGCACATCTTCCGCTTGCATGGTATCCCGGATGATGTGGTTTCTGATAGGGGGGTCCAGTTTCTGTCTAAGTTTTGGAGGGCCTTTTGCCATACTTTAGGTATGAACCTGTCGCTTTCATCGGGGTATCACCCTCAGTCCAACGGACAAACCGAAAGGGTTAATCAGACTCTGGAGCAGTTCTTGAGATGCTACGTGGCAGACGCGCAAACCGAGTGGGTTAAATTTTTGCCCTTTGCCGAGTTTGCGCACAACAACCTGAAAAGTTCATCAACAGGGTTGTCCCCTTTTCAGGTTGTGTCAGGGAAGTCCCCTAAATTTTCTCCTTTGCCTGTGTGTTCTTCTCCCTTCCCTGCCCTGGAGGACTGGCAGAGGGCTTTGAGGGAGCGTTGGGGACAGGTGAAAAGAAATGTAGGCCTAGCTTTTCAGAGACAAAAGAAACAGGCCGATAAGAGACGGTCTGCTGAGTGGCACTTTGCTCCAGGAGACAAAATGTGGGTGACAACAAGACATTTGGCACTCAGACAGCCATCCACTAAATTGGGTCCCAGGTTCACAGGGCCTTATCCAGTGGTCAAGAGGATCAATGATGTCTCTTACGTTATTGATCTCCCAAACAGCATGAGATGTGGGAGATCGTTCCACGTCTCTCTACTGAAACCGGCAGTGTATGTGGATTCCTCTCCCCCCCCCCCCTTCCCCCCATTGATGGTAGAGGGCCAGACAGAATATGAGGTTGAAAGGATTTTGGATTCTCGTCTGGTGCAGAATTCAGTGCAGTATCTGGTCCATTGGAAGGGGTATGAGGTGGAGGATAGATCTTGGGTATCGAAAGATCGCATGCAGGCCGAGAAATTAAGAAAGAGATTTCATTGGTTGCATCCTGAGAAACCTGGTGGAAAGTGTCCGGAGGCCACTCCTCAAGGGGGGGAGTGTACTGTAAGGGATGACGGAGCCACCGCTGGAACGCACGCGGCGGCGGACTCCGCATCCCAGGGGGATTCAGCTCTGCTGCCGGCGCGGGTAATGGGGCAGCCGGCGGAGTCTGTAAGTCTGACGGACTCCGCCGCACGCTTGCTGCCCAGAGGCTTCCCCGCCCTCTCGCTGGCTCAGTGCATGAGATTAACGCGAGCGCGCGCGCGAGGAGACAGGAACTTTATCGTTCCCGAAGGGGAGTCAGCTGACCAGGCTGGTCAGCTGACTCCAGCAGTGCTGGGGATTGGCTGGGCGGCTGGGGGACGCTGCTAGAGCGTTCCCCAGCATAAAAGGAGCTGTCTGTCAGTTGCTCCTTGTCTGCTGTCATGAATACACTGTTGTGTTAACGCTCAGACCTTAGCTAGTGTCCTGGTGTTGATACTAAGGATTTCACACCTTAGTTAGGATTGTATTTTTGATATTGTATCTGTGTTTTGACTTCGGCTATCCTTGACTACTCTCTCTCTCCACGTTATTGTACCTTTGCCTATCTGAATCTTGTTGCCGACCTCTGCCTGATTTCCGATTACTCTTCTGCCTTCCGTTCTTGTACTGCTGCCGTCATCTCTGTTGCTGAATCCTTGCCTGTCTGAATTTTCTCCCTTCAGTGGATCATCTCCCACTGGAGGGTTATCTCTGAGGCTTGCCTCTCCGAGACGCCTGCCCCAAGCAGACGATTACGGCTAGGGGTCGAGATTCCTCACTCTGCCTGGTTAGAGGATCTCACTCACGGGGTTCCCATTCAG